>NC_133307.1:28473989-28495229 GCF_012295235.1 Primulina huaijiensis
TATATATCATACATAAATATGCATATATTATGTTATATATATGTAATACATGTACTTAGATGGTTAGCATATATCTATTTACGAGGTATTTTAATTCTTGAGAGAGTGTTATCCCCCTTTCTCTCTACTTTCAAATTTATCCCCAGCTTATTCAAATATAAATTCTCTTATCTTCATATACTTATGTTATCAATTATTCAAATTTAAATTTTATAACAAAAAATTGTTAAAACACAACAATTATGTCCACACATGACACAACGCGCAAGTCAAATAGCTAGTGTGCGTTTCGAGGAACTGTGAAACCAAAATCGGAACGATTTTGAGGCCTAGAATTCAACAGGAAATACAAGTTTTGTGCCATAGAAAGTAGCGGGCATGTTTTGAGCGCAAAGAGTTTGAAGGAGGTGAAGCCGTCGGGTTGTTTGGTTTGTCAGAAAGAGTTTACAGAAAATGATAAATCAGTCATCAGTGGGAGCGAAGATGAGGTAACAGCTTTGTGGGAGAAGCTGAAGGAGGAGAAAGCAAAAAAGGATAATGGCAAGAAATCAAAGAAGATGAGCAATGTGAACGAGGAGAAGCCGGGGAAATCGACTGACAATGGGAAAAAACATAGGATTGAGTTAGTAAAAGGTGATGGCAATGGGCTGTCTAAGAAGTTCAAGGCAACGGATAAGATACCGACAAATGCAACCAAGGCGGTGTATGAATCGATCTTCACTTCATCTAAGAAGTCAAATTTCAAGGAGACTTATAGCTGCAGATCATTGCCACTCGGTCGGAACTGATGAGAAAGCGCACGATGCTGTATTGTATATATTGATTCAGTTATTGCTTTAGCAAAGAAATGTTTGATTTTTAGGCCTTTTTTTTAGCACTGTGCTGTTTGCTGTGATGGATACTGCTAACTTCATTTGTTTGGTGTGCCATTGAGATAATTTTAATTCATGAATTTGTTGCCTCCTTTTTACAATTTATGTTCCCCGAGTTTGATTGAAACATATGATTGATGGACTTATTGAGACTTGGGAAATGCTGTTAAGAAGTATGGAATGTTAGATAGCAGGTTTTGTCTGCCAATCCCAGAGCAAATTTGATTAAATTTCCCGCGGAATGAAGAGGCCCTTGAAATTTTCATGTCATTTTCTGATTATTTCAACATTATTAACATGATTTCCATATTTCCCATATATTTCTTTTTCAGTTGTCTGGTTTAAACTTTTGTCACGTAAGTGCTAGTAACCTACATTACAAGATGAAATATCCTCGAAGGACATGGAATTCTGTAAGCAAATCGAAGAGGAAATTGAATATTTTGAAGTAACGAATACAACAAATCCCTTATTTTCCTAACCAAGTGTGCAAGATCCGTTCCATTTCGATTGGTGCATATGATGCTGCTGCCATTCCACCGTAAACAATCTGATGCAAACGGCAGTTGGGATCGTCTTCTCAGATTCACTGCATGAGTTAGCAACGATGCTGACTTGTTATTCGTAGGAGATGCAGCCATGAAACACTTACATATATTTGTATCAAATTGAATTTTCTTTCTAATCGTTTTGAACGTCGGTCATTTTGATCATATGAATATAATAAATATCATGACAAAAAATATTATATAGATTAAATAGAAAATAAATTATTCAACTATGATTATTTGAGAATCACTTGTTGGCTTACCTCAATTAATTATTCTCCACTCTCAACGTTCTAATTTCCATGTTGTTTTTAATCATATGCGATAATTTCTCAAATTAACTTATCAACTGTTTTTTCGCGATTATTGATTATTCGTTTGATTGCAAGATTGATCAACTAATTTTGATTTGTATGATTTATTGTTGAATTAGATATCAAAATTGTAATTGTTTAACCCCTCTAATTTGTTAAACGTACAACTGAGATTAATATTTTTTGCTTTTGAATTATCAATTGTTTGGGAAAACAGTTGACTGAAATAAAATGCAACTGCTTATGTTTGTGTTATTCAATTGCATCATATTTGTTAGTTTTTAAATTAAATCTTAATGGCTTGTATGATATTGTTTTACTTGTAATTTGATGTGTGAGTTATCCCTTGTGTTATTCTGATAGATCAAAAACTTAACTGGAGCTGAATTGAAATCGAGTACTTAGACGTATGTGAAACTTCTTTATTTAGTTCAGGATGATTTAGGTGTTATTACGGTATGATTGAGGATCATATGTTGGAATCACAAAATCCTTTTTTGCATCTATTTCTGCCCAAAACCAAATGGATTAAGCGACGTCTCCATCCCGGCCATTTCTAGAGTCTTTCACATTACACGTCTAAGGTTGTGCTTTCTCCACGTTTCCAAAACCATCCTATATAATACATACGCTCGTTTTGGCTTAACCCGCAATCCAACACAACCTTATCAAGAATACCTTCCAAGTCCACGACACAAGCAACGCATTCTCGTTTAATTTAATGGGAAACAAAGAAATGGAGGTGGTGAAGGGTTTGAACGTAGAGAGATACATGGGAAGATGGTACGAAATAGCTTCATTTCGCTCGGCTTTTCAGCCCAAAAACGGCGTGGACACGAGGGCTACTTACACTTTGAATCCAGATGAGACTGTGCATGTTTTGAACGAGACATGGACGGGTGGGAAAAGGGGTTATATTGAAGGGACGGCTTGGAAAGTTGATCCGAAGAGCGACGAGGCGAAGCTGAAAGTTAAGTTCTACGTGCCCCCTTTCTTTCCTATAATTCCCGTTACTGGGGATTATTGGGTTTTGTACATTGATGAGGATTATCAGTATGCTTTGGTTGGGCAGCGCAGCAGGAAGTATCTTTGGGTATGTTTCTGGAAATCTTGCTTTTTCTATACGTGGTTTTTGTGTTGTTTGATGTGACTTGTGGATTCATGGTATTTTTATGTCTTTATTAAGGTTAGTTTGGATCCATCGTGGCTTTTAAGAAGCAATTCTCATGTTTGATGAGTTTTTGTGCTTTTAAATCAAGTGTTCTTTTAGGCATTTTAACGGAACAATCTGTATTTAAATACCTATTTAAAGCATGCTTTTTTAAAGAAATGCTGATGTGTTTCGAACGGAGTTCCAGTTCTTGTGGAATTCCTTTTGTCTCTTATTTCAACACCAAATGCAAACGCAAGATCAATCAATGCTCGCTTCTCATCTTGAGAAAAAACAGTATATAGTTTTTAGATTGCTCGTACACATTTTTTGGTTTCAAACCTCTGCTATAATGATCGGTCTTGGACTCTTTTATGTGAAGGGGTTAAGATTCAAGAAATTTAGGGGGTGAAATCATGTGAGTAGCAAGTGGCTAAGTGCTTTGGCTACGCTTGGGTAGCAAGCCTCGACTTTTTAAAGTATGATGTTCAAGGCAATTCACTTTCCGTTATACCGGGCAGCCACCAATCTTCTTAATTCATCGAATCATAATTTCAATAAGATATATGTTCACAACCTGTGGCTTTGCTACGAGTCTCGAGTTTCTTGTTATGTTTTGCTTGTTGGGTGTTGGCAGATTCTTTGTAGGCAATCTTCTCTTGACGAAGAAACATATAACCAACTGGTGGAGAAGGCCAAAGAAGAAGGATATGATGTTTCCAAACTGCACAAAACAACACATTCTGAAACTCCACCTGAGAGTGAGGGCCCGAAAGACACCAAAGGGATATGGTGGCTTAAATCCATCTTCGGGAAATGAATAATAGGAAACATTTAATTTGTATGTTATGGTGTTTTGAGTGTGTTTTGTGAGGTTTACTTGTTGATACTAGTTGCTTGTGCATGGATGTTCTGTGATTTTGGATTCTTGGTGTATTTGTAATTTCTGTTAATCGACCATTTGCTTTGGTGGCGTTCCAATTTGTTAGTATCATGCACGAGTGAAATCGTAAAAGAGAGGTGAGAAGTTGGGATTTTGATTCTGGTTTTGAATTTTGAAGGCATCGAATCGCATGGATATATGGTTCACCATCGTCGAGCCTATTTAATAAGTAAATTTTTGGTTTTCAATGATAAGTGATGAATTTCAAATATTTTCAATATAAATGTTTTTTAAAAAATTAATTATTCTAAATCTTCTTTCAAATCAAATTCATAAATTCACACTTTAAAATCAAATCCAAGTACAACATTATTGGAATCAACCTCAATCGGTTTCTTCTTAAGGTTTAGCAAAAATTTGTGTGAGACAGTCTAACGGGTCGTATTTTGTGAGACGGATCTTTTATTTAGGTCATCCATAAAAAAGTATTACTTTTTGTATTAAGAGTATTATTTTTTATTGTGAATATCGGTAGGATTGACCCGTCTTACAGATAAAGATTCGTGAGACCGTCTCACAAGGGACCTAAAATAAATGCTAATATCTATTTATTTTTTTCCTCTTCTAAGTACATGTGCTATATTCCCAATTTTTTATGTCATTTAGTTATGTCAATTTTCACACGAAATTTTTCATGAGGTGACTCATTCCAAAGTTATTTTAAGTCAAACACACATAACTTACACATAATTTTAGAGTTGTTATGTGATGAACTTGATATATAATATTTTTTTATAATTTGAGTAAAAATAATATTATTTTTACAATGAAATTAGATTGGATCGATCGGAAATTTCCTTCCAAAATTGACACTTAAGGAGTTTTCGTGATAATAAATAAAATAAAGATAATAATAAAAAAGGAGGGAGTGTAAAATAACTATTGACTTCCGAGCGAAGCCCACCTCACAAGGACCGAAACCGGCCACCACAGCTCCACCCAGCGGGCACCAGATCCGCCACACGCAGGTCCAGTCTGCAACCGGGATCCCGAAGCAAAATGGTGGAGATGAAATTTATTGGGATGGACTTTGGCTGCGCATTGGGATCGCTAAGCAATGGCGAGTTCCCTGAAAAGGATTGCTTGCTTCCGCTGATATCAAAGCTATTGGGTTACTGCATCGTCGCTGCGTCTACCACTGTCAAATTACCACAGGTGATTACTCAGTTTATTTACTTTACATTTGCATCGATAAAACGAATCTATTAGTGTAGTTAAGGTTGTTTCTCGTGCATTGATTGTTGTATTGATTGGACTTGGCGGGATTATAGTTGTAGATCCATGTTTGCTGCACTTCATTCTTGAGGTTTTTGGGCAAAAAAATGATGAGAGTTCTGATTTTTGGCGCCTTATTGTGAACTCGGTGCACCAGATTTTAGTATCTTGGATGGGGGGACACGAGAGGGTGGGGAAGGTTTTTTTGCTGAAGTTACAGTAATTCGAATTTTTAAAGGACTTATGCTTAAAATAGAATGGATAAATTTACCCTTTTGCCTTGTATTGCGAAAAGTAATTCGAATTTGCTATAGAACCCAATGTGTGAGTTAGGTACATCATTTAGGAATTGGGTTATTTGCTATTTGAATTTAGATTTTTTTTTATTTGCTTCAAATGTCTTGAAATGTTCTTTGTCTGCTTGATTTTGCATTAGGTTTCATTTGACGGATCCTATGAACTTGTATATTTTCTATACAATCTCAGGACATGAAAATCGCGTGTTCTGTGTGGATTGGGACTTGAGATCATTGTTTTCTTTTCCACATGGTTATCAATTTTAGTTTGGATGATTTGTGTTGCTTTGAGATGTACGGTTCTCTTAATTGAAACATTATCAAATTCTGGGTTTAACGAGATTAAAGAATTTCATTATCATGTTTTAGATCTATCGTAATTGTTTGGATACTTTTTGGGCCATGTGACTTTCAAAACCTTCACCAATCATTTATAGTAATTTTGTCAATCATAGGGATGATGTATTATAAATTCACCTCATATTGGAGTAATTCAAAATCCGTAATGAATCGAACATAATTGCCAAATTGAAAGTGGGATATCATAATTCGTCAAAATATTCCATGCTCATAGAAATGATTATCAAATTAGAATCTTTCACTGTAGTTGTTTAGCCTGAAAGATAAAAATTACTTGGGGAAAAATAAATGCACAAATTTATATGTGGGTGATAATAGTTTCTTTAGATGTTTTTTGGTTCTCCATTAAAATCTTGAAAAAGCTCTCTGGTCTAGTCTGCATTGATATGGATTATGAAGGATCTGTTAGAAACCTTGAATATGCTGGGAAATGGATAAGCTGAATCTCAATTTTAAATTATTCCACTCTTCAATTCATTCATAGGATAAACTTTTCACACTTTCACTTCTTTAATCTGAATATGTCCTGTGATTCAACATAATTGTATGATATCACTCGAGTAAATTGATGTTCTCAAGTTTATTGTTCACAGTTTATTCATGATATCCAAGTGGGATCAGTTAATTGCGTCCATAGATTTGTATAAAATATTTTGACCTGTGGAACAATTACGGGGCTTGAATTTGTGATCATGCTTCAATTATTATAAATCTTTGCATAGTTATGGAAGCTGATGTAAAATTAAGAGACATGAAAATCTAATCTGACTTTAGAATCTTTATATATATGTGTTTTTAGATTTCCTTGATCCAATGAAAGCATCACATTCCAGTCTTTCTGTTACATATAGCAGTGATAAACTGGGAAATATTGAATAGGAACAAGTTGTAGATTTCAGCATACCTGATAATGACTTGCGTAATGTGCTTATTCCACATGCAAACTTTAAGATTGGTGCCACTAGTTGTGGGTTAAGATTAAAATCAAAGCATTGTAGACTACATAAGAACAATCAAGAAGAGGAAGTGTTTAGTATTTGTGGAGTGTGTTGGCTGCCTAAAATGTTTAGCATTTTATTTCCCCCCCTTTACGTGCCTGTAACACAGTGAAAAGAGCTTTAAATGTGTACATGTTTAATTGTCAAGTCAGTTTAATCATTTTATCTTGAAACTTGTGATTTAGCTGTTCAATACCATTTGTTGCTGCTCTTTTTCAGATACTGAAAATATTGAAAAATAGTAGTGTGCGGGGCCTAAGTATTTTGTCTTTCGAACTTGAAGTAGTTGGTTATACCATTGCTTTAGCTTATTGTCTTCACAAAGGGCTCCCCTTTTCAGCATATGGGGAGCTGGCATTCCTTTTGCTCCAAGGTATGTTTAATAAGGTTCCAGCTTTCAAGTTTTCCACCATTTCTGATATCACGTGATATAGAATTATTTGTTTTTTGTGTTACTGCTTAGCAAAAAGCTTTACTATTATATTATAAGCCCGATCAAAATTTATAAAGAATTAATAGCTCAACTCACATTAAACATATACACCAATAGGCAAATATAATATAATTAATCACATACATAAATTACCTATATCTATCAATTTTTTTATCACTCCTTATTACATATTTAGATCCTTTAATCATCTCATACCACCCCATACCACGTACTAAATATTACTTTAACGTAATTCACTCATGAATTGTGGGCCATTGCTGCGCTCACTTCTCTTACTTTTCAATCAAAATTCGAATTGCTACTTATGTTTTTAAATTAATTATTATATATAATTAAAAAAATATGATAAAAGTATATTATTATATATATATAAATACTAGCGCGTGTGCTTCGATGGCTAGTATTGAGAACACAATATATACACTTATATTAGGATTTTAATTCTGTTACAATATGCTTGAGAAACTAGCCTCGAGCTTGATATCAAAAAGGTTATTATCAAGTGTATATTCTAAGCACTCCGATTGTACTTCTTTTAAACCCCATAGTCCATACTAACATAAATATAAATGCACCAATTAAATACAAATGCAAGATTCAAACCACAAGCGCATAACGTCAAGTTTTAATATAATGGTGAAGAGAGAGTTGTTGTTTTACAAGACTAACTAGTAGTACCAATTAAAATTATTTAAACTATATTAACCTATGACTAAAATAAAATTAAAATAACTGAATTTCCACACTATACAATTAAGATGGCAGGATCAAGATTCCGGTTAATTTTGGTCGAATTTCCATATATTTATGAGGTGATGGGATTTTCTAANATCATATACTAAAATATTTTCTTCCACTCTTATATTGCGTAATTAATTAAAATACATTCATATAATTCTATTTACACTTTTATATTGCTTAATCAATTCAAATCATTTCATATCATTGTATTTGTATTGTTATGTTAGTTCAATTTAGTACTTAATTTGACAAATCATTATTCCAAATTCTTATAATTTGTTTTGATTTATTTTTTCCCGAACGAAATGTTGTTTGATGTATTGGATGATCAATATGCAAAGAGTAAAAAATATTTTTATTATTAATTTAATTTTTAGTTATTTAGAATATGAGCTCACGTGCGGATGCACGTGCTTTTATGCTAGTTATTTAATATACCTTTTCGAGCTATATCATTCCCCTATATAGTTTGCAACAATTTAATATTTTTAAATTGTTTAACAAATTAATATTGCATTTAACATCTTTGAAAATCGCTAGTCTTCTATTAAATAATTTATAGCTATCACACATGTATTTTACTTCATCTTTCGATCTCAGTCTAAACATGTAATTTTCGGTAGTATTATAATCATTCAAAGGCTCAATCTTTGAAATTGTTAGAACAATAAAACATGCACTCGGAAAATTTAGGAAATTAACCAGATAATAATTTAATCATAGGTTAAAAAAGGGTCCCCTAATTTTGATAAACTAAACTTAGTTCATAGCTGGGACGAATAAATGAAGTCTTAACAATGTTTAGCAAAACATCAACGTCAGCAATCCAAACACAATTAAGAGACAGTTTAATATTAGGATAAACTCTTGAAATATCTTTGTTTTGTTGATCCTTCTTTGTTTCCCTTGCGCTCTTCCTTGCTCCTCCCTGGATTTTTTCTTTGATTTTTATGCTGAAAGTTTTTCCAAAAGTGGCCGCTGCTTCTATCTTTTCTTCTTTCCAAATATATCGCACCTTCCCCTCAAAACTAATGTGCATTTTGTATGTATGTGAATTAACGTGGAACCCTAGGCCCACTAATCCTTTTATTTTTCAGATGCAAGTTAAGTATATCTGAATATGCATCGGTCCTTGCAATAACAGTGTTAATCCAAAGCCTTGTTGGTCTTGATATACATTGAATAATTCTTGAAATCAAGCTTGATAAACTTAACTTGTTAGGTGCTTAAAAAAACATTTGACAAATTTCATATTCATTGCTCTCTTTTCTGTTCTTTGCAGGCATAATTCTGGTAGCAATCATATACTATTTTTCTCAACCTCTAGGAACCATGACATGGATCAGGGCATTACTGTATCCTTTGAATGCCGTTTTATATATTGTAGAATCTCCGTTTCCTTTTTAATGAACTTTTTTGTATGATCGGATAATGTAAATTCCATTTCCTTGACCACTTAACTGCGGATATTGTGCTATTGCACCAACTATCTTAGCTGGTCAAATTGATCCCATACTTTTTGAGGCTCTATATGTGAGTCAGCAATGTCTACTATTTATGCTCTTTGCTCTTGATATTATGCAACAGTAATATTTACGAAGTTTGAGCATGGAAAGTTTAATTTGTGTGAGTCAAATTTCACAGGCTTCTCAACATGCAATATTTTTCTGTGCAAGGATTCCACAGATTTGGGCCAACTTAAAAGTAAGGATTTAATTCAACCTTATTTCTTTCTATTTTAATAACCATGAGATGTCTATTTTGATCTCATCACGTATACTCATTCCATGATTAAAATTTTCATTCTGCAATATAGTTCCAAGGATACTTAAATAAAATATGGTGTCTTGCAAGGGTGAATGATATGTTCAAAATTGCACAAAAAGTTGTGATTTGCGTCAATTGTTCAGGATGAAAATTTTCTAGTAATAAAATTGAAAATAATACTGATTCCCCCTTATTGTACTAACAAGTTATTATTGCTGTTTTGAGCAGAACAAAAGTACGGGCGAGCTTAGCTTTTTGACATCGTTGATGAATTTTGCTGGTTCGATGGGTAAGTTTGTTGTATTTGCAAAATTCAGATTTAATGGGAGGTATGTAATTGTCTAATGGCTGTTAATTTCTCTTTGCCAGTAAGGGTCTTCACCAGCATTCAGGAAAAGGCGCCAACAAGTGGTAAAATTACTTCTTCTTTTTTGCTGGAAATTAATATTGGCAGTGCAACCTATGAAAACATTAAAATATAATGACTCCTCATAATCTCACGTGATTACCATCGATGATTTATAAGGCAGACTTCAGCTCTCTGTGTTCTTGGAATTTGCATTTTTGTCCCTGGTTAATCGAGTTGAAATGGAGGTTTTGTATCTTAATTACTCATTTTAGGAGTCCTTTAAACTGACTTTGATCTTCTTGAATTTGTTGTAGTGGTTTTGGGCTCCATTATTGGCATTATGACTAATGGCACCATCTTAAGTCAGATAATTATGTACCAAAAACCACCTGCAAAGAAACAAAAGAAAGCCGATTAGAGAACTGAAGATGGCTCCTCCAGCTTTCTTATGCTGCCAACACCAAGACTGAATTTTGGTGGCAAAATTTATGCGCAGTTGCACCGTAACAGCTCTCAGCTGTTTGATTATGTAGTTTTTTTCAATCTAAACGTTCAAGGTTTTTGTTTATTAGAAAATTTGTTCTTGCAGGCGATAGTCATGTAGAATGTTTTCCGTCTGTGTTATTTCTGAATTTGAGAAATATGTTTAGATTATATAATAGAATAGATGGTTTCTAATTGGCCTTTCCCCGATGCAACCATACCGTGCTCCATGCTCGAACAACTTTGTCACCATGGTAAACTCACAAATATACCGGAAAATAACTATTTTGGTCCCAATAGTTTAGTTTTTGAACTTTTTATGATGACAGTTTTGTCTCGTAAACTTTTAAAAAGAGCGTAAAATTTGTTTTTACCCCACTATCTAAAATAATGAGCATAAATTCGTGCTTTACTTGGTCAAATACTACACGTGATTCAATTAACGAGTCAACATAACAAAATAAATAAATAATACGATTCCTCTTCTAAGGATTGCAAATAATATAACCAAATCTGAAGTGACAGATACGAGATATCCTAGTATGCCCACTAATGGTATGTGCTTTAATAATTAGGAAATTTTTTTTTTTTGGTCAAATCTTTCAATTTGAAAGTTTGCTCACTAAATTTTCAAAGTTTGATTTTTGGTACATTAATTTTAAATTTTTGACTATTTTGTTTCAATTGTCAATATATCATCGATAAATGTCGACATCAAAAATTGTTGATTTGTCATATGATATGTCAAAAATTGAACTAAAATAGTCGAAAATTTAAAGTTAGTGAACAAAACCTAACTTTGGACTAAAACATAAAATTATATAAGATAGTGGACTAAAAAAATCATTTTCCCACAATTACTTGTACAATGATTGAATGAAATTATATTTGTATTCTTAACTTTAGTTCGAATCATTATTTGCATTTATAAGGAGAAAAAAATGGAGAAAGCAAAAATAATGCGTCGGATGTAAGTTTTGAAATTCCTCATTTTTTTTTATCTCCAAATATATTTGTCTTATGTTTTAGTTTTATTATATTATGACCGTTAATATTTATTTCATTTTATAGTCTAGTTATGGTGAACCTTTTGACTTTATTTAGTGGGCCATCAATTGAGTTTTTGTTTTGTCAGATGCTAAAACCGACTGAGTATCATTGTCACCGATCGACATCCTCAGATTAATGTAGGCTATTTGAGTTTTTAGGATTTCAGAACCCCCATGTCTCAGATTTAATTAACAGTCTTTTTGTTCTGAACCATGTACGTTTACAAGTATCTCATATCATTCTATTTATTCCATTCCTTGTATTATTGACAGCCGACTCGTATCCATAAGCTTCATGCTCCCCATGATTGTTTAGCTGCATCAACATTCAATAAACAAAAAGATCAAGAGCTTGAAAGTCACTTCATTGATGGATGTTTCTGTGGGTGAGCTGATCAAAACTGTGTATATTTGCGTGTGTGAGTGTATTTTTCTGGTCCTTTTAATTCTTACCGTTAGCAGATGTAATAATATAATTAAGAAGCTCAAATTTGATTGTAACCTTGTTTAGATAGAGCCCAGTTGCTATCAACTCCCACATGCCATGCAAAGTAACCAAGCAACCCTTTCTGCTTGGCATACGAAACTTTAGCAACAACCGATTGAGTGTCATCGTAACCGATCCACGTCGTCCCCGAGTAGCAGTAATTCGTCACAATGGTGGAATTGTAGACAACCACCGTGCCACTATTCTGCGATATGAAATTTCTGATTTGATTGTAGCCCATCGCACCGCTATCTGGTCAGGCAGGTCCAGTTGATGGTGCCAACAATGCATGATTATTGGCATTGGCCAAACGCCAAGCATACCCGTAAAACGGTATCCCAAGTGCCAGTTTCTTGGCACTTAAACCTGCCTGAATCCAAGAATTGATTCCATAGCTTCCACTAACTTGGCTGGTTGAATCATACAGCATAGAATGTGAATTTGTGTATCTATACCATGAAGGATCGTAAAAGTCATACGCCATAGCGTTGACCCAATCAAGATTCTGGTTTATCGAATTCACGGGGTAGTTCAGTCCGTTCAAACTCGCGGCGTAGTAAAACGCTGCCGTTAACAAAAGGGGTGGCTTCCCAGAGCTCTGGGCCTAGGTCGTGACAGCGGTGCGCCATTCTGTTAAAAGAGTACCTAAATTAGTCATGTCCGAAGATGTTTGCGGGTACTCCCAATCGAGATCAAGCCCGAAAAATCCATAGAATCTGGCTAATCTTATCGAAGAATCGATGAAAGATTTTCTCGAGGATGACTGGCTAGCCATCTGAGAGAAGACAGTTTTGTTAGCACTTCCACCACCACTGGACAAAAGGGTTTTGACTGAAGGGTTTTTGAGTTGTACAGTTCTTGTGAACTGGTAGAAGGAAGCATTATTTGCGGAAGAAATGGTGACTTTTTTGGTTTGGGTATCAAGATCCGCAAATGCGCAGAATATGTGCGTGAAAAGAGACGAGTTGATGTTTGAGGCTGCGAATCCACTGTCTTGGAACCAGTACACACCATTCACTGCATTTTGTCCCGCACAAAATCGCAGTTGAAGGATAGAAAGGACGGAGAAAATAAGGAAGATCTTCGTTCAGTCAGCCATGAAAAGATGAAGATATTCATCTACCTTTTTATAGTAACAAATTCTCGAATTGCAGCAGATAACATATCACGTGGCATGACTTTGAATTAGAAGTATAGACAAAAAAAAAGTTAGGCTATCCTATACTTGCTATTTATAGTTAATAAAAAATTTATTAATATATATGTAAAATATCCATGAAATTCATCAATATATATATATAACTTGGAATACCTTTGTTCGTTTGAATTCGAATGATCGCAAAGAATTAAATATAGCAATTTTCCTATAACTTATAATAGATATAGATCAAGGTATATATGTTCTTTGTTTATTATGGGTTACATCAATCTGACATTTTTGACCACACCCATGATGAAATAATTTTCCATCTTGATTAGGTGGAATAATAGGATAGGTAGTGCATGCACTAAAGTTTTTAATGAATTGAATTTATGCAAAGTTTGACATTTTCTCCTATGGTAACTTCACTAATATATGTATAAGCAAACGTTTTCAATTTTGAAACGCAATTGAATGCTTTTGGATTGGTTTTCGGGAAATCGATCTATATATTTAATTAAATTCTTTTTAGCAATATACGAGCTCCTTAATTTTTTGTTTTTAACTATTTGTCTGGCCTTTAGCATCATATTCAGTCCTATATATTTATCTATTTACAATTTTGAGATAATCATTATCTTTTTAATTTTTTTCAATTCGGTCGTTTTTTCGAACATGCGCTGATGTGATCCCGATATGACTCTGACTTGATTCTGACATGATGCTCGTGTGTGCAGTGTTATATCAACACTCATAATGAAAAATTGACTAAATGTACAAAAATTTGAAATATACATGACTAAAACTCAATTTTCACAACACAGAAGACCAAAATTATAAACAGAACAAAAGTAAATAACAAAATTGCAATTTTTCATATATATATATGGTTTTTACTTTGATAAATACCTTTATGCTCATTTACAATCTTAATAGATTACTAGATTGTTTGATAAAATATCGAACTAATGCCATTCCAAGGAAAGTTCTTAGCCACTGATGACCGATCCTTTTGTTTTTTTGTGCACTTGATATTTGAAATTACCAAATTATATAAATAAAGCGTGTATTTATGCAGGAAATAAAGATAATTTACTAAAAGTATCATTCATTTGTTAAACATATCAAAATTAATTTGTAAGTTGATCTATTTTTTGTTTTGCTAATTTAATTAGTGAAAAATTTGTTATTTACATCCGACGTATGTCAACATTCCAATTCATTGAATACAGGCAAGAGGCTCGAAGTTTCTGAATTTTGTAAATTTAAAATTTTAACATTCCAATAACTGTCCACATTTGGCGTCTGCCATATTGTTTTATTTAATAATAAATAAATTACAGGACATCTTTGTCAAAATTCTTCACTAAAGACAATTTTTACAAATTTATCAGTAATTAAACATTTTGAAATGAGACGATTCAATATTAAATTTGAAGGAAGAAATTTGGTTTTTATAAAAGAATATCCATTAAATGAATACTTGGTTTATTTTCCATGCACCAAAGACTTTACTTGTTCAAAGTGAACCTTTTTTCCAACCAATTAATGGACCGTCTTAGGTGACGTGGATGAGAGAAAACATCACGTATCTCTCACTCTTCATCTCGATATATCACAAAATTTCAATATAATCAATATGTTAGTTATATATTCGAAAATTTCGACATTTTCTATCGGACTAGTATGGTACCTAGGTATAAAAGTTGGCCACGTACAAGAGATGCATGAATTCCAGTTTACAGCGTATGTGTTACTGTTGTCTATGTCATCCAAGAGCTAGCATGCATGGATTGGCTGCAGCATAACATGGTGACCAACGCTATAAAAATTAACACAATTACTTTTTAATACTCATTTATATAATTTAAATTATTTTTATGTAATAGATAGTGTGATCGTCGCTATACAAATTAAATCATGATGTGTACATACACTCTTCATAATTTTTAAGGTGAAGATATTATTTTGAATCATCTTCATTTTAACCAAGTAACCACTAAATATTAATATTAACTTATGTGCNAATTAGTGAAGGAGTAATATTATTAA
This sequence comes from Primulina huaijiensis, assembly GCF_012295235.1. NCBI lineage: Eukaryota > Viridiplantae > Streptophyta > Magnoliopsida > Lamiales > Gesneriaceae > Primulina > Primulina huaijiensis. Next base: position 28,489,209 of record NC_133307.1, read on the forward strand.
ATTTTGTTTTGTCCATGTTTTTTTTATATATTACGAATGTTGATGGTTTTTAGTAAGTATATTTTGTTGAGTAACCAAATTTTTAAATAAGTTTCTGAAAATAATAAAGAGGAAACTGTTGCCAACTTATATTATCAAAAATAAAAAAGAAATGCATCAAGCAAAAAGTACATATGTGGCATAAATATTTCTTATTCAATTGACTACTAATATTTTGAAATAACAATAGATATTAAGAACATAATTTGGAGAACAATGGCAATAAGCAAGAAAACTCACACATATGATGAAACAATATTATTTATTAATGGCTCTCACCTCATATTCAAGCAATCAAAGGTGTTTATTATCCTTCATGGGTTTAACTTTGCGTTTCCTCGCGCCAAACTTGAAAAGTATTGATGGTTACAGTATCAATTTCTGTTTATTATGGTTGGAAGTTTGTGTTTGTGTTTATTTACTTTGTTCAGTCATACTTGGATTGGCTTTGTAACAAAATAAGTTTTCAAGTCTGAAAATGGTATATATATATATATATACATATATATATATATATATGATCAATTTGTCTTGCAATTTTGACCAATGAGAAGTTTGTAAAATGGTCAAGATTTATTGATGTTTTCGATAATTTTTCAAATTGAATTTTTTACTTTCCAAAAATGATATTTAGAGTGCTGGGACTCGGGAGCAATAGTTTTCTTATTACTCACCACGGTAAAACATGCATCATTTCCTACCCTTTCAGTTAAGAAAGAGTCAAAATAACAATTAATGAGACAAATTTCAATTGACAATAGCAAATGACTCGGACCGTAAATTTGTGTTTCGACTTGTTCGTGTTTCTGAGAGATGGATCAGTAAAGACACTCTTCTCATTTACAAAAGAATTTGTAAAACTGGGACTCGTAAAGAGTTGCAATGACATCATCTTAGTAAAAAACTGTAAAAATGGCCAGCAGCTAGGCTCCATGGTAAGTATCGACGCTCAGCGTTATGATCTATAAATCTGCAAACGTTGATTCAAGGGACTGCTAATAAAGGCAGTAAAAGTTAATGGTTTTTTAACTGGACTAGAAAAGGGTTCTGAGGATACCTTGCAAAGGGATTGCATGAAATCCACTTTCTCTCAACCATTCAACAAAATTATCAAGAATTAGAGGCCAAGCATCACCAGAATCGTAATTCTGAAGGACAGGAAAGCTTATCTACGAAAGTAGATACATCGTGTAAATATAATATAAAATAAAAACTGAAGGATGCAATGAAAATCAAGTCATAACAGAGGAGAGAATTACCTCTTTGCAAAATCGATAAAAGCCTATCCATTGGTCCATGTTCATCATCTTGTAATCTTTCTGGGTCTAACATTCAAATAAATTTGAGAAATAAATAAGCGCAAACTACAAGTTTGATGAAACCAAACAGGCAAGGGAGGGGAAAAACAGATCATAAAGCAACTAATGAGGTAACTCGTTCTTGTTTCGAAGGGAAAAAAGGAAAATTGTGGTCAACAAAATATCCCAATAGTAGAGCTGTTGGTTTTCTAGATCCCAGGTCTTGGGTTTGAGTCAGATCGTGTGTGTCATCCTCTTTCTATAAAAACCAATAAGGTAAATTAAAACCATAATGATATGATAAGTGCACACTCACCTTAAGAAATTCAATGAAGAGAGTAACTTGTAGCTGATATTGAGACTTTAGAATTAGATCTAGTAATATGCAAATGGTCTCCATGTCCAAAAATTTCTTCTGTTCGTCTGAGAAAGTAGAACCACCAAAATTAAAAAGAGGGACTATTTAGAATCGCAGAACATGAGAAAGTTCACTGTAGAAAAACTCTGCAACTGCTTGAAATGTGCAGGGAGGTCCTGCCAAATCCAATGCTTACCAGTAAGGTGGTAACGAAATGCAAAAATATAGAAATCCTCAAAATTTTCTGGCATCAAGACCTGAACATAAACAAAATTAGGATAGTTAGGTCAGATTTCACAGGGGCAGAAAATGAACACGGAACTTATGCCAACAGAAATTACCTCTTTCTCCAGTTGTGATAGTGCTGTCTTCAATTTATTGAAACTGTTAACTTGAAGAGCCATCAAACCACTTTGCCACTCATCCTGATAAGTATGGGAGACGAATGAAGTTGAAAAATACACAAATTGTCTGGTAACGTAAATAACAACATAAAAAGAGATATTTACAAACGAAAACCACAGCATCTTGTGACACGGGTATGCAACTAAATATATTTAAGTTAATCTTATAGATAATCTCGTTCTACAACATTTATCACCTTGAAGATTTTATTATTACCGCCGCAAGTGAGAAAGGATAGATATTTGAACATCTGATTCTGGATTGTGTATAAAATATAAATATTCATCATTTCATCTTCATATATTTATAACTTTTCTTTCAACTAATTAAGTGGCTAGATAAATTGGGAACTGATGAAACAAAGTCATCATTGCCTATAAATTTACCTGTTAAACAAGATACGCAATTCAGTCATGAAAAATGGAAAGAGAAACAGAGTAAAACTAACAACTAACTACTTTGTAAAATACACACACCATTGCACAGGAAGAAGACTTGTGTACTCAAGAAGATAATAACACATCCTACTGGCTTACTGCATGCTTTGTAAGATACAAACCAACATATTACCATTCCACAAGAATAAGAGCACAAAAACACAACTTATCAACACAATACATGTTGACACATAAGACGAATGAATGAAAAGGTGCACATATATTAGAACGGCATTCCAAGATAAGAACATAATAGATAACACATGAAGGGTTAAAAAGAAGAATCACTTACTAGTGTAAAGTATCCTTGCATTTCAGCTTTCAATTTCCTTAAAAAGGTAAATATGAGAGTGATCAGGTCCACAGCAAACATATGGTACATTCTGGTACTGATAGTTATGTGCTGAGATCTTTCAGCAACCATGAAACTTACCAAGCAAACATCAAAACCCTGACATCAGTATGATCCACTTTTAAATCTGAACATAATTTTTCTATCCCTTCTGGGCTGTCAACAAAATTAAAGGCATGAGATTTTCATTCATTTGACAATATCACATATCCTGATCTGACTGTTGTAATCAGATAAACAGATAAAACAACTTTTTTAAGTTTTGGAATACATAGCATTAAGCATAGGTTATATGGAAAAATTATTGGAACGGCATCTATATAATACTCTGGAAAGCAAACCACCAAAAAGCTTGTACTCGACTAAATGACATTTATTTACAAATGTGAGCACTAAGCTGATGCGCATAGCCCTACGGTTTTAATCTAAAAATGTAAGATAAAGATGGACTTAGTATTAAACCAATAAGATTTCCTTTCAAATAAACATTTTTGTTGGAAACTACATTGAGATTTACCAATATGGAATAGATTTGTTACAAGAAAAGCGGCCCTTTTATTATGGGTATTGTCTGATATGATAGCGGACATCTTTTCTTTGTTATATTTTCTCTCTCTTATCGGAACTGCATACCCAGTTTTTTGGAGTTGTCTCTCTGTAGCTGCCAAAAGTCTGTAAATTGGTATGTGATTCTCTTAATTGTTCTGGAAGACTTTCATAAAATTAATTTTGTCTTTCAGTTTAATTCCTATCTGAAGAACAAAAAATTAACATTCGCCCTCGAGATGGAAAAAAGACATTTTGCAATCCCAGCTTGCAAATGATCTTGCAGAAATCTGGACTTGCTAGCACTTGCAACCATACGTCGCCGAGGTGTCACTCAATGAATGGAGCACATGATGTGAAAATTTGTCCACTGTGGAGCTCCTCCTCTACAAAGTGTCAATCAAATTCTCGGTAGTTCATCCTGCCTTGTGCAATCAAGTACTACTATTAACCATGGAGCTCAAAATGATAGGCATCCTTTAGTGTTCTTACCATAATTTCCTTGTACTCTTCTTGAATTGATTATATAGCCATGTTATAAAACGAAGTAAATGAACTTAATAACATACTGTGCCTTGTTCTCCTTATAATCAACATATCTCGAAAGGATTCAAATAAATACAACATGATCATTATTTCATACTGAACCACAAGGGCAAGTGATAGATGTATGTTACAGTTCTATCCACAGAAAGGGGACAGTCACATCTTCAGCACTCATAGCATGCCTTAGGTATGTTTGTATGGTAGAAAACTGTAAATTGAAATATAAACACTCACTCGATCAAGCCTGAAAATTTATTAGAGTATTTGGCGAAAAGTGTATTGACACGTTTCGGCATCTTTCTCACAGCTTTACTTGATGCTAAAAAAAAGGATATAGTCAGGAAACAAATGATGAAATCTATACATGTCTATGCAATCGTGCAATGCCAGCGAATAGTCTTTAACTTCAAATGCACATGACACTCAATCCAAATAGCCATGGAAGATCAACTTAGTGTACAACATAAATAAAATATGGATTATCTTACTGGCAAACATGCTTGACATCCAACACAACTAAAAAACTCATATTATATACAATTTTCGCTAATATTATGATATATAGTAATTCTCTGTGCAGATCTAATGACCATGATCCTTGAAAAAGGGGCCAAGACTTGATATATCATAATGCAGAAAAAGATAAGTGAAATTATATAAACTAATTTATCCTTTACTCCCATACTCGTTAGAAAGACTGTCAACCTACGCCAAGGCTATTTCAAATCAAAATTTCAATTTCTGGAGAATTTTAATCATGTTACATTCGAAATTTAATATCAAAGAGAGAAAATAAATAATTATATAAAGCAGAAGAACCAATCATAGAAATTTGCTTCGACTCCATACATAAAAAAGTAAGCACACTTTCAACATTTCCAAAATCAGTCTTTGTTTACAAAAACTCACGCATAATTTTGATGAAGTTTTTCAAGTAAAAGTTTACTGTTCTCCTAATGATGTCATATTTACAACAGTATGATATAGTATTTTTATCCCATTTTTTATTAGACCCAAACTTTACCTTCAAGAAATCCCATCAAAAAACACAGTCCCAACTCAAGAATACATGAAATACACACCAAATTCAATCAGCGAAGCCAATTAAGCAATATGCGTTCAGGTGCCGAAAACCAAATAAAACCAGAACACACTGCTACAAGAGTCACGTCATTTCATTAAAAAGGAAAAGAAGAAGTCATAAAATATACCAGAACCAACACAGGCAATCTTGACAGAAGCCAAGGTTGGCTGATCAGATTTTCTCTTACTGGCAACCGACATTTTCCCTTTGTGTTTTAATTCTCTTCCAAGATTTCAAATTCAAGAAACGGGATTCTCGATGGGTTTTTCAGGGTCGTTAATTTCACCTTTTCCAACGAGAGGGGAAGGAACACGACGAGTTTCAGAAGGGGAGATGAGAAAAGAAGGCTATTTAAAGGTTTATTTCGCACTATCTTTTAAAAATTAAAAACATATATTTCCAACCTACAACACAAAATTATTTATTTATATTTTCCGGAAAGGTATATACAATGGTTATGTTCTAGAGAGTTCTGGGCCTAGTGCATATGCGGCATATTCTCTGATTTTTATTTTATTTTCACTGATATTTCATATATATTATTTTGTTTATCAAATTTTTAAACAATAAATAAATATTTTTTAAAAATTCAAATTTTTTGTCACTTATTAGATAATAAATTTTGATAAAAAATTTTTAATTATTTTTCTTTGAACATGTTAAAAATATTTATATTAAATTTTTATCAAGATACATATATTAAAGTTTTATTAAGATACATAATAATAATAATAGTAGTTTATGGGAAGTTAATATACCAAAAATTCACGATTTTTTTTAAAAAGTTGAAAAACCTAATATTATATTAAAATTTTTATATTTGATTTAGTATGATATATAGTAGTAAAAATTAAATATATAAAAGTATCATACAACTCAAAATCATATTCAAAATTAAATAGAATGATATAATCAATACAGATACATAAAAGCATTTTATATTTTTAAAGAACATC
>NC_133307.1:28495293-28533990 GCF_012295235.1 Primulina huaijiensis
ATATATATACACACACACACACATTATTTGAGAATGTGTTTCAGTCTTTCCTTGATCGGAGGCTTGATTATTCTATATATGTATGAACCTTATAAAATAAATAAAATATAAATTATATCCCTAAATAAAAGAAATAAAATATATGAACATAATAATAATAAACTCTTCATAATGAAAAATGCATTGTAAACTGAAATCTATGTTGTTTTCATATGCAAGTAGATCATATCATCGAACTAATCAGAATTTAAGCACCAAATGTATTTTTGAATTATTTATCTCACGAGTTATACTGAACAGTGCACCTATTTTTTTATTCTTATTGAAAATTAGTTGTCTAAATGTGATGCAAAAATCAGTCTGAATTATTTATACAATTTATAATAACTAAATATATCATAGTAACACAAAATCATATCTCAAATTAAATGAATTGATATAATCAATGCAAAAATTTAAAAGTATTTTATGTTCTCAATGAAGTTTAGTTTCAATTTGAATAAAAAAAACAAAAAACATATAATTTATAAATTACATTGAATTGATATAAAAATAATTAAATTCAAATTTGAATTTAATAAAAAAATTTGATATAATCAATGCAAACAATAATTGAAGTTATCATTTATTGCAGTAAACCGATTTCGAGATTCGTGATATATTTATCTTTTTTTAGAATTGTTATTTTGGCGGGAACTTGCTATTTTAGGCAAAACTCTGCTTATATATAAATTGTTCAAAATTTCGGTATTTAGTTTATTTTTCTTTCTTTGTATGCATCTAAGTTAAAGGAAAAAAATATTGATACATATTTAGATATTTAGTAATTATTAGAAAAAAGGTGTGATACACATGGAATAAAGTTGTTTTGGTAAAAATTAATTATCTAAATGAATTAATATCACATCAATATTTTAATTTATTTTGTTTCGACATTAATATGACAAATATAATTAAAATTTTGAAAATTGAACATTTAATGACAATTTTTACGATTTTAAATTATGTATATACATATATATTGTTTTTAAACTTATATTTTTATTTTATCTCCACCAAATATAATAATGAGAAATATTAAAATATATTTAGTATATAAACAAATTATCACCATGTACGTGCTATTTGCAGCAAAGTATATAAAAAAAAATGTCACTTAAAAAAACTAAGAATTCCCCCACTATCCCCCAACTATCTCCACGTTTTAGCAATGAATTTAGCCAATATTTATTTTATTCTACATTTTTATAGTTTTTAAAAAATTGAAATTTGCAGTAACAATATATCATTTTAAAACAACAAAAGATCTTTACACACCGCAATTTTCTTTAAGATTTACTAGCTTTTCATCTTTTTCATTTATCACTGTCTGAAACAACAAAAGAAGTCATTCGAAGAAAGTGTTTGTAAAACATAAGATTGAATGATACAGGTGGAAATGATAAAACTCAGGAGGACTTGGACAATTTTTAACCACTCTGAATCCAACTTCATCTGTTAATCTATTCTAGTCTAGAATGAACTACCATGTGAATCAAAAAGAGAGCACATTGTGGAAGGATTCTGTATTTGCATGTCATCTTTCCACAAAAGATTTGTAGATAATGCAATGTGTTTTTCAAGGTGGACCTGAGTTAAATCAAGAGGGTAATCATGCCCAGTTCATGATAGAAGTAGCTAACACTTTGAGCTAAAATCATGTGGCTATATATATCATCAGCTCCTTCAGAAAAACACAAATTATCTCTTACATCTTGTGCAACAAATGTATTATCCTATGTTGCTTGGAGTTGCCTGTGAGCGCTAAATAAAACATATCATCTAAATATGTACATTGAATTTCCCATGAGCCCTAGAAAGCTTCTTCTTCCATGATATTCGAAACAGTTCTGAGGTTTCCAATCTTGTGAAGATTTTCTCCAACAATGTTATTAGCATTATAATCATCTGCCCTAGCAATCCATCCATAAAGATTGGATTTTGTTTCAATTTTTTCCAACCATTTCCTTTTTCCGTGTTGATTACAATCGTAAAATTTCTCAAATGACATGGCATTGTTAAACCCTTGCCAATCTTTAACAAGAGCGGTTCCTGAATGTCCTTAATAATTCCACAAAGGCCGCACTCTAGTCGGATTAAATCCCGTGCTTGCCAACTGATCCCTCGACTTAGACCCGCTCCCTCCAACATAACGACCATCCTTCAATTCAGTAGAATGTTGGCAACTATACCAATCCATGGCCAGACAAACATCTCATCATTATGGTCATGATCTACAAGGGCATCAGCCTCAACAGCAGGCTCTGAAGGACCAGAATGTGCATCCATGTCATTTTCCAAGTATTTTGCCAGTGCAACATGATTGGCCTTGTCTCTAGCAGTTCTTTTCGCTGAATTGCACTTGCCAATCCCACTTGCATGTTGCAAGAGTTCTTTATACAGAGAGTCTATCTTCTTCATGTTAGGACAACAGGGGCAAGTGTACACGTAATCAGAGATTTTAACCTGGTGCTTACCATTCTTCATGGTATAGAAAATACACAAATCCAAAACTTTCTAAACTATAGTTATTAAAACTACAAGGCTGCGGGTGATCTGAAGCCAAAGCATGCATGCAACTTACTAAAGCAAGGCTTACTAAAGAATTTAGATATATTAAATAAATTAGGCCACATATTACCCAAATGTACTTCAAAAACTGTTGAAAAATACAAATGATTCGTTGGTCTCAAACAAAAAATCAATGTCCATTACAATGTATTTCATCTTGTACTATTTCAAACTCTTGACTTCAGCCTTTAAGCTGCGTATCCATGGCGCATGCTTTGCATAGGAATTGCCTTACCTTGAGCCTAGGTGTGGATGGATTCTAATACCTATGGGCTAAACGCTTAAACCCTTTGATCTTGCAGACATGCAACAATAAAAACCGAGAAAACATGTTCAAGAAGACATACCTAAACCTCTAAACCTCACCGGCGTAAGCACCCCCTTAATTTCTTAACCCCCAACAGATCAGGTCGTGTTAAGATTGGAACTTGGACCTAACTCAACCCCAAAAGCTAGCTCAAGGGGGAAGGATTGTCCAAGTCCATATATGCAACTTTCATGTTATTTATCCAATCGATGTGAGACAATTAACACACCCCTCTCACGCCCAGGAATGAACATCTGGAGCGTGGAGTTTACAAATGACCCAACTATGGGCAGAATGGGTGGCCTAACTATAGGCAGTCCAACACATAACGATGGAACCTGTGCTCTGATACCACGTTAAGATTGGAACTTGGACCTAACTCAACCCCAAAAGCTAGCTCAAGGGAGGAGGATTGTCCAAGTCCATATATGCAACTTTCAGGTTATTTATCCAATCGATGTGGAACAATTAACAGGTCGCATGAGACTTTTTACGACAGGTAGAACAACAAATGGAGGGCCTACAACCACCTCTAACATCAATGTGACTCGATGGATCAAATCAGTTGCATCACAAAAAGTGCTTGTGTTAAAAGACCAAAAATGTTTAAATTAATCATATGTAGCTCAAATACAGGAAACTGTTTTCAAAATCAAGAAACAGAACATTATTCTTGGGCTTCGTCGTATTTCTCCACAGAACTTTCAGAGATAAACATGTAAAGTACGGAGCTTGAATCTTCAACGTTAAGACCGAGCAGAATGTAGGGAACACCATATGTATCTAAACTGACCCGCGGAGAGACTAATGACAAGTAGCTATTTCAACTGGTGATGATAATAGGTGGGGTTTGAACTCGGTCTTTTATTAAACCGGCCTTGGTCAGGAAGTGTGATCCCGGTCAAATGGGGGTGTGTGGCCGGTATAAATCTGCTCGAATATATATATTAATATTATTATATTTTATATTATATGAAATAATAAATATCATAATCTCTAAAGTTAGTCTACAATATTATCGTCTCTTGTTGTTATATTATTATTAAAATATTATTGTTTGGATATATTGCATATTTGCTAGAACTAAATTTTATTTAATAAAAGGGTTTGTGAGTACAACTCAAATTGGACTCGTCGAGTTTTTTTCGGTTAATGAAATTTTTGGAACATGAAAATATAAACAAATTTTTATTTTTAATTTTGAAAAAAAAATGAAAATCTTAAATATTAATGAAAATTTCCAATAGAACTTTAAGATTTATTTAATTTTATGGTATTCTCATGCGATAAGTTTCATAGGTATCGTTCAGTGTAAATGACAAGACAATAAATGAGTATACATCCTTATTTCACCTAATTTTTAGTTCAAATTCTACAAATAATTAAGTCTTAATTCATCACGTTATCCATATATATTGATTTATCATCTCTACGTTACACATTATTTATCATTTCATGAACAAAACATTGTATTATGAATACATATTTTTCATTTATATTTACAACCTATGTAATTTTTAACCAAGTATATATGACAATCTATTTCATGATATTCATTTAAAATTGAGAGCATAAAAATGTATTGGTTCCATTAATACGAAGATCAGTCCCAATTATAATATCGTACATGCATGTATAATCTAATCTACAAAATAATTACATGTGATAGCGTAGCATTATGAATTCTTTTCATGTCATTGTTTACGTGCTTGTATATATAAAACCAATTCTTGATCGTAGAGCAGAAATTTCACCATTTTTAATATTTTTAACTATTTACAATATTTCGTGCCATTGTATTTTGTTTTCTTATTACGTTACCTTATCAATTATATAGAAAAAAATTTATGTTACCTTTAAAATTTTTGTCTAGTTTCATTAGTTACTAATTATTTCTATGCCGTTGTGGACAATGTTTTCTATGAAAATTGGAGAAACCCAACTCTAAATTTAAACAGCTCTTATTTTTATTTTTTATTTTATTTATTAAAAAAAAATTTTGCGGGGTGGGGTTGTAATTTAAAGGCTATTTATGGCTACAAACAAACCTACACAAATATGAAAATCAAGACAATTTAAATAAAGCACGTACTCTTTAGGAAATTTTGAATATTGCCATCTAAAATGTTCGAATCCACTCAAGTTCATGGCCAAACTCCATGAATGGCTCTCCACATTTGAAGGCCAAAACTCAAAATCCTTTAGGTATATTACACAAAAGTTTGAGGTTCAAAATAATTTTCCAAAACAAGAAGTAAAAATGGTGTGATCCTCCACCATTTTAGAGAGCTCGAGGCCGCAAGAATTGGCTAAATATAAAGAGGAAAGGCCTCTAAATAGCCAAGGCTTCCCCTTCTACGTTGTGTGCTCATTGCATGGAGGCCTAAGGAAATTTATTGTTGTGTGGAAGAAAAGTGAGAGTAAGAGGGAGGGAGATTGAGAGAGATTTGAGTTCTCAATCTTTCTTCCTTAATCCATTAAAATTTTTTTTTTATTGTTTTCCTCTCTTTGAAGAAAAAAAAGATCATGGCATCTGATATTTCACTCGAAGAAATAAAAAATGAGACCGTTGACCTTGTAAGTATCGTTTTTCGTCACATAGGCTCATGAGCTGTTCGATTCGAGCTATATTTGAGCTTTTACATGATTATTACGAAAGCTCGTTAATTGGCTCGCGAGTTTTGAACTACTATCACTATTTATTTATATATTTGACATATTACAATTTCTGTATTAATTAAACATCATAACAATTAATGAAGTTCATTTGATATTCAAATTTTGAATCAATCTTCTCTTCATAATACAATGCATGCTCTTATAATATATATTTAATTCAATCAATAATTCGACTCGTTTCCACACTTATATCTAATGTATGTTTCTTGATCGAAGAATCTTGATCAAAATGGTTTTGGATTCAAGAAAGAGGAAGTGAATTATGGTATTTTTTTGTTATCCATACAGGAGAATATACCCGTCGAGGAAGTGTTTACACAGCTGAAATGTTCAAGAGAAGGTTTGACATCAGCAGAAGGGCAGAAAAGGCTCGAAATTTTCGGTCCCAACAAACTCGAGGAGAAAAAAGAGAGCAAGTTCCTTAAATTCTTGGGATTTATGTGGAATCCTCTCTCATGGGTCATGGAATCTGCTGCCATTATGGCAATTGTTTTGGCCAATGGAGGGGTAAAATTTCTTTAGGCCTCTAAAATTTCTTCATATAATTCAAAATATTAGTGCATAAACTCGATTTTTTTGTAATAAATGTAGGGAAAGCCTCCAGATTGGCAAGACTTTGTCGGTATCATCGTGTTGCTCATTATCAATTCAACTATTAGTTTCATTGAAGAGAACAATGCAGGAAATGCAGCAGCTGCCCTTATGGCTGGACTTGCTCCCAAAACCAAGGTACTATACTTCACATTTCATTAGGAGAAAAAGGATTCAATCTTTGATGTCTGTTCAATACCTGGCTAATTGTATGATTCATTTGTCGAAGGTTTTGAGAGATGGTTCCTGGTCTGAGCAAGACGCTGCAATCTTGGTTCCTGGTGATTTGATCAGTGTGAAGTTGGGAGATATTATCCCCGCTGATGCTCGTCTTTTGGAGGGTGATCCTCTCAAGATCGATCAGTCGGCCCTTACTGGTGAGTCCCTTCCTGTAACCAAGCACCCAGGTGATGGAGTTTACTCTGGTTCTACATGCAAGCAAGGTGAGATTGAGGCTGTTGTGATCGCCACCGGTGTCCACACCTTCTTTGGCAAAGCTGCTCATCTTGTTGACAACACCAACAATGTAGGACACTTCCAAAAGGTATAATTTTGTGAATAGAACATGAAAAAAGACACTTAGAAAAGGTGTCATCTCTTGAATGAAAACATGAAAAACTTGCTACTTGGAGACTGATGCTGCTAATAAAGATTTAAACCAATAAGGGTTATAAAGATTCTCGTTTCATCCATGCTGCTAATTCATGTTTCTTGAAATGACATAGGTGCTAACAGCTATTGGAAACTTCTGCATCTGTTCCATTGCTGTGGGAATGGTGATTGAGATCCTAGTAATGTTCCCAATCCAAGGCAGGAATTACAGGGAAGGAATTGACAATCTTCTCGTGTTGCTCATTGGAGGTATCCCAATTGCCATGCCGACAGTTTTGTCTGTGACCATGGCCATTGGATCTCACAGCTTGTCGCAGCAGGGAGCCATCACCAAGAGAATGACTGCCATCGAGGAAATGGCTGGCATGGATGTGCTCTGCAGTGACAAGACAGGAACACTCACTCTTAACAAACTCACAGTCGATAAAAGTTTAATCGAGGTTTTCCCAAAGGACCTCGATAAGGACAGTGTTGTGTTGTTGGCTGCCAGGGCTTCCAGGGTTGAGAACCAGGATGCCATTGATGCTTCGATTGTAAACATGCTCGGTGATCCAAAGGAGGTGAGTTTTGAATATTTATTATTTAGCCCTCGCTCTCTAGACTCGTACTCTTGATATCAGAAATGAATTGTTTTCTGTTATGTTAAAAATTGGAAAAAAAAACTTTTTCTTTTGAAACTTTAGGCAAGAGCAGGAATCACAGAGGTGCATTTCTTGCCCTTCAATCCAGTCGACAAGCGCACTGCAATCACATACTATGACTCAGATGGAAACTGGCATCGATGCAGCAAGGGTGCTCCTGAGCAAGTAACGGCTAATATCAATTTGTGTAGTAACTAATAAATGGTCTTCATCCGTTCCATAGTCTAGGGCTTATCTTTTTTGTGGTTTGACAGATAATCGACCTTTGTGAACTCAGTGGAGATGTAAGCAAGAAAGCCCATGAGATCATCGACAACTTTGCAAACCGCGGTCTTCGTTCTCTCGGGGTTGCACGACAGGTGATGGCCTCTCATTAAGTTATAAAACATCATTAGAATAACTATAAAATAAAATTTTTGAATACTAATAGTGTGAAAATTTGGTGTCTTCACAGACTGTCCCCGAGAAAACCAAAGAGAGTGCTGGTGGACCATGGGAGTTTGTTGGATTGTTGCCATTGTTTGACCCTCCAAGACACGACAGTGCAGAGACTATAAGAAAAGCTCTTGATCTCGGTGTCAATGTCAAGATGATCACCGGTGATCAATTAGCCATAGGCAAAGAGACTGGTCGTAGGCTCGGAATGGGAACCAACATGTATCCATCATCTTCTCTTCTTGGCCAGAGCAAAGATGAGTCCATTGCTTCAATCCCAGTAGATGAGCTCATTGAAAAGGCTGATGGCTTCGCTGGTGTCTTTCCAGAACACAAATACGAGATTGTGAAGAAACTGCAAGAAAGGAAGCATATTTGTGGTATGACTGGAGATGGTGTTAATGATGCTCCAGCACTCAAGAAAGCCGACATTGGTATTGCTGTCGCAGATGCAACTGATGCTGCCAGGGGTGCATCGGACATTGTTTTGACTGAGCCGGGACTTAGCGTGATAATTAGTGCCGTGCTGACCAGCCGAGCCATCTTCCAGAGAATGAAGAACTACACCATTTACGCAGTTTCCATCACTATCCGTATTGTCATGGGATTCATGCTCATTGCTCTGATCTGGAAGTTTGACTTCTCACCATTCATGGTTCTCATAATTGCAATCCTGAATGACGGAACCATCATGACCATTTCAAAAGACAGAGTGAAGCCATCTCCATTGCCCGACTCGTGGAAGCTTAAGGAAATCTTTGCCACGGGCATTGTCCTTGGAACGTACATGGCTATCATGACTGTTATCTTCTTCTACCTCGTGACTGACACCGATTTCTTCTCTGTAAGCTTATTAAAATTTCAGTTTCTTCATTTTTTTTGTTCGACTCTTTGGAAAATAAATAAAAATTTGATTATTGACAAAATATTTATTGCTTACAGGAAATCTTTAAAGTGAAACCTATTAGGGACAGTCCAGATGAACTTACTGCTGCACTGTACCTTCAAGTGAGCGTAATCAGTCAGGCACTCATCTTCGTCACAAGGTCACGAAGCTGGTCATTTGTCGAACGCCCTGGTCTATTGCTCGTGAGTGCATTCTTGATAGCTCAACTGGTAGGTTACAAGGAAACCTAATTCCTCAGTTTCATTAGAAATTACAGCTGATCAGATCATTCTCCTACTCAAGTGTTCGAAGTTTTAACTAACTAGAAGTTGTGGATTTCAGTTGGCTACAATTATTGCCGTATACGCATCATGGGAATTTGCAAGAATTCAAGGCATCGGATGGGGATGGGCAGGAGTCATCTGGATCTACAGCATTATTACTTACATCCCACTTGACATTCTCAAGTTCATCATTCGACATGCACTGAGTGGAAAGGCATGGGATTCCATGATCCAGAACAAGGTATGTACATGATGATTCAGTTCATCATATCTATATCAAACCAGAAATACAAAGTAAATAAGTTTACCTGCTATCATTTATTTAATTACATGTTCTTTTTCCCTTGTACAAATTAGACTGCTTTCACAACCAAGAAAGATTATGGAAAAGGTGAAAGAGAAGCACAGTGGGCAGTGGCTCAACGCACTCTTCACGGCCTCTCGACCACAACAGACACTTCTGGACTGTTCAATGACAAAAACTATCGTGAATTGTCTGAGATTGCTGAGCAAGCCAAGAAAAGAGCCGAAGTTGCAAGGTATCCATATACGATTTATGGAATGTCTTCTACTATTGGGCTTTCTTAATTAAAATCTTTTTTCTTGATCACTTACAAGACTGACTTCATTTACTCTTATGAAAAAACATATTGCAGGCTGAGGGAGCTTCACACTCTTAAGGGACACGTCGAATCGGTTGTCAAGCTAAAGGGGTTGGACATTGAAACCATACAACAGCACTACACTGTCTAAGATCCAATAAGTTTAACGGAAGGACTAAATTCATTGTCAAACAAGAGAAAATGGAGAATTGTATTCACAGTGAACATATTTGTTACATGTAAACATTCTTTTGTACTTTAAGGCAGATGTCTTCATTAAAAATCACATCTAGTACGGACAGTTACATTAATTGTACCATTAACTTGCATTTCTAGCAATTACTATATTTCGAAATAAGTTTTGAATTGATAGTTAGGGAAAGAACATACAAATAATTTTGGTTGATAAAGCATTTTTTTGGTTGAATGTGTGTTATTTTATTTCACAAGGCAGGGACACCCAGAGCAGTACATTATGCTCACCATTATAAGGGAAAATCAAAGATCGATATTTAGTCATGTATTGTGTCTGGGTTATCTACAATGTAAATGCTGAAAATAAATAAGATTAAAGTTAATTCTTAAAGATGGTCAAACAAGTTAAATTTAGCTGACATACAATAATTCAAAAAAATAAAAAGGAAGAAGCAAAGAAATGTCAAAATAAATTTGGAATGCTCTTATCAAGTATTACTTGTGCGACTTAGTGCATAACAGAGACACGAATACATAAAGTCGATCTCAACCAGTTTAAGGTTCGAGTTTGATGACGCTGAATGAAATTATTGAGAGATTACTCTTTAGCATATCAATATCTATAATGCATTCAAATAAAACGAACAAAATAACTAAAACTGAGGATATTGGATTTAGAATAGATAAAAAGGGCGAGCACAGCATGTAACACAATAAACCATTACTGTAATTCCCGTACACCCACGACTCAATGCCAGAGGACTGTAACCAGTAACTCTATTAATCTTTCTTAGTTTCAATCAAAATTATCACCTCTCTGCATATGTGAAAACATATTACATATATACGAGGAATAAATTCTTTCCGTGAGTAATCACAATCAAAAGATGGATCATAATTAAATTCTTGGAACCAATAAAGTTGAACAAGAAAATGAAGATAACTTCCACATGACGAATATGAACTGTTCTAAGCAACCAAGTTATACAACAGTGTTCCAGACTAAGTTGATATGATGCAAATCTCAAAGTATTCAATCATGTTGAGAATAAAATTTCATGGAATGATTTTGCCAGTAATATACCTGAAAATATGTTTGTACACGAAAAAATTGATTCTTTAGATTGTGTACGGTTCATAAAAGATCAACTTTTGGGCTCCTAATGCATAAAGTGAACTCAAACCTGGGCTCAAGAGTTACAGCAACAATAATTCCTTACTAGAAAGGGACAACGGGTCCTTTATAACCCAGGTCTTTTCAAATCAATGGAAAAGGTTCACTATCCGGCAGAGCTTCAGCACTTCGTCACAGAAGCACAGAAAAAGTTCATTGTTTTCGTGCAGGGGAAGAAATGCTGCAACTTCATGCCATCTTCACAGTCCTGTTCTTTAACTTGTGGAGATTATTTGGGATTTCAAAGCATTATCTCAGACAATTACTTGTGTGATTTATTCTTCCAAGAAGTTAATTCAGAAGGAAGTAAATCTTCATTACGAGATAATACCGCCTGCGCCATTAATTTGCCTAGCCAACCATGGAACAACAGGCCTCTTGCACCAAGGCCTGTGAACAGCCAATACTTGCAAGCATGAGTTCCATTCACAAATTCATCCACACAACCAAGTAGCGGAAGTGATCCTTCTGCCGTAAGTGGGGGCATCGCCCTCACTCCTGCAACCGCTCCAGCAACAGTCCAATATTTAATAGCTGGATATACTGCAGATGCCTTTGGAAGAAGCACTTTCATTGCTTCGGAAGCTTCCCCCGCAGTGACTTCCCTTGAATAATTCATTGATTTCCAATCCCATGTTGAGCCAAGATCTAGACGTCGAGCTCCTTGCACAGAAAGCCATGCATCTGACAAGATCGAAGGACTGTGGTCCAGATATGCTTCTCTAAAAGGTTTGGTCTCGAACATTATCAACAAATGAAAAACATAAGAGGTAAAAAACTTTAAAATGCTAATGATAAATCCAGAGAAGTCCTTCAAGGGATCAAATAAATCAGGATTAAATGTGTATCCTAATGAAATAAAAACAGAAGCTCATATGAATTTTTAAACATGTAGAACATTCATTCCATAATCTTAACATTCAAAATCACTAACTTGGCTGATGTGTTCTTCCAGTAGAAAAATATATCCGAGCGTGATCACCAAGAGACTAGTAGCAATAAACAGATCTAAATTAACCTGATATCATCCCCAAGTTGTAGATGAGTGATGATTCCTCTACATGTCCTAAGAGGCAGCTTTCCGGACAGCTCCGGCAGAAAAGCTGCTCTAGCTCCAAGGCAAATAATCACTGCATCATAGTACCCTGTAAAAATGATGCCATATTCTCCTATTATCTTGAGAAATTGAACATACCGTAGTACAAACTGTAAGTTGGACAATTCTCAGGATTATTGGGAAACACCATCAAGCTCAGGCAGTTGTTTACAAGAGTAGGTTTCTTGACCCTCTCTAGTTAATTCCCTATCCCATAAGACTGACTATTTCAAAACTAAAGGACTGTGTATGAGTTGTGGGGAAACAAAATAATAGTGGGATCATGAGGAGGTATATGATAAATATTCCTTTTAACTGATGCCAAAAATAGTGAGGACTGAGGACTCACCAGGCAGTTCCTGGAGGCTCTGGACAGATTTCTTGTAAATACTCAACTCTCTATGCACAAAACCAAATGCAGACATGCCACTTGCTATACTTTGACATGCTAAGTAAAGACCCTGCAAGGAGCACATACAGTGTTAAAAACCACTAGAAAAAGATATGGCAACTCTTGGACTTTTAGCCTTTACTCTAACCTGAAGGTAGCATTGAGCATTGATATTCAAAGCTTCAGGCATATAAAATGCTAAATTTAGAGGTACAGTCAAATTAGGAACAAGATTTTGAGCAGCTTCTTCGTGGATGGACTCTATCATGCAATCAGCTAGGCAGTTCTGAGCATTCTATTTCAAAAAAAGAGAGAGAGAGATGCTTTGCATCAGTAGGTGTTCATGCCAAGCTTGTCATTAATTTGATCAAGCATGGGCTTACTTCAGTCATTATATTCACGTTCTTCAAACTGACAGCTGGTCTTAAGATCCCTCTGAAGTAAACAACTTAATTTCAGATCCAGGTGCAGCAAGTAACTGTAAAATTAGATATCCCATACATTGAATATGAAGAAGTCAAAAGCACAATACAAATAGGCACATAGATTTGTTTCAGGACAAGAAGGAAAATATTTAGATCATGGAATCCTTCTTTTGGAAAGGGGAAAATATAAGATCAAAACAAGAAAGTTAACACTCCATAGGATTGCTGAAAATAATGAATTTCTAGTTATAAACCAGAGACAATATAGAAAAGTTGAATCGAAACTTTTAAGAAACTAATAATAGTCCATGAAGCAAAAGTTGTGCAGGCGCTAAAGGAAATTTACGTAGAAAATTATTGTTGATCATGTTCCACATGAGAATGAAGAAACAAAAAGGAAAAACCTGTAAAAAGAACATACTTTCTCCTGACTATTTGAGTTTCACAGTTTTGAGGAGTTTCTCGGTCTCCCTTATTTGCTAGATTAAGAAATGCATCTTCAGCAACATTTATTAGATTTAAACTCTCTTTCCAACACTCGGCACCGCGCCAAATAAGCTTGACTGGAAACATGGTGAAGCATTCAAGCAAATCAGCAAGATAAATTTTAACTATTATCTCTAATTCTTAAAATTTAAATCCACTATAAAGTGCTTAAAATAAATCAGAAGAAATGCCAAAAAAATGATTACAAGGAGAGGAAATATAGACCTTTTGGGGAGTATGGATGCAGAAGTCCCCCAGCAACACCAGATGCACCTCCACCAACCCCAGCTTCATCATAAATGTCAACACAAAGATGTATTTCCTTGGATCCATGCTAAAAAAGAATACTTTCAACAATTAACAGAAAAAAACGAATGAAAGACCAAATATAAGGTACTTTTCAACTGAGTAGTAAAATAGGAAAAATGCAAAACGCAAGTAATTTGACCGAATATAAATAGACTAGTGTCATCGTTTGGTATTGAGGTTTATTATCGCTATAATATATCAATGAAGCACTGTGCTCTAGTTATGATGTTAAACATCAGTTTATAAAATATTATTTTAAACCACCTATCTTAAGCTTATGCAATTATCATCGGTACTAAGGGCATCAACAAACAAAACGAAAAAGCTTCAATCTTTTACAGACAAGTTCCTTCAGACATTCTTTATTCGAATGCCCCGTAGTTTCAACCTAAAAAAAATTGAAAGTGTACAAAAGTCACAAAAGGCTTTTTTTCCCCATAAATTACATAGTAAATACTCTAAAGCCAGAAAATCCTTCCGACTCTTTGCGCTTCCGCTTTTCCATGTTTACAAGTAAAAATAAACAAGAGCACTAAAAAATAATTCAAGAAAAGTAATTTGAGTCAAAGAAATAGAGAGTACTTGAAGCAAATGCCAAGCAACAGACAACCCAGCAAACCCAGCACCAATAACTGCATATCTACAACGACACACCAACGATTACAACAAAACAGAGAAAGGGCTGTTCAGAAAACTACATTGCATAGTCCAGACGCACCTTAGAGGTCGTTTCGGTACAAAATTAGAAAATGAACAACTCGCAGAGGAGGAAGAAGATGAACAGCGCCAACTAGAGTTCGATTGTGCTAATAGTAAAGGTAGTGTCTTTTTGTGCCATTTCCGAGAGATGAATGTGGCGGGTTCTTGGCTCAAGATGGCGAGCATTTAGTTTTCTCGTCTGCACCTGTTGGTGTTCAATAAAATCTTCAATATTTACATATGAAAAGCGAAATAATCATAATAAATTTATATTTAATAATTTTTAAAGCTTTATTTTTTTTATGTATTATTTCATTTTTTATTAAAATATTTTGTATTAACTTACAATTTTGTAATATATTTTAGAATGAAAGAAATCGAGGTTCAAAAGATTTTAGTGTTTTATATTTTGTTCAAAAGATCCTAATTTTTTATGTTTATAAGCGACACATATGTCATCAAAATTTTCTTCTGAAACTGTTTATGATATTGTAAGAGTTAAACGATCAAACAATCTGATTTGGATGTTATATGTTAGAAATTATTTACACAATCATATTTTTGCATACTTAAATCATATGAGATTTTATAGGGTTTTACAACGTCTTTTTCGAGTGTTTGACAATCATCCTTGCATACTCAAATCCCAACAAGTCAAGTTACAAAATGTTTCGATAATTTGGGGTCTAATAATTGATGATGACCCAATAATTGAAATAGTTATTTCACATACAGTTGGTCAATAGCAACGTATATGTCTTGACTTGTTGGAATTTATGTCATCATCATCGCATTTTAAAGGTGATAATTGTCTACTACTGCACTACACGATCACTCGATTTCTACACTTATTGGTGATAATAGTCTGGAAATAGATGTCGTGAAATATACTTGTTATGTAGCATTGATGATTATTGGAGGAAATTGTTCTCAAATTATAAATGAGGGTCGGTTAGATTCATGTTTTTGCAACTGTTGCATGACATTAATAGTGTAAAATCTTATAGTTGGGGAAGTGCAGTTTTAGCATTCCTATATTGTGAGATATATAAAGGTTCACTTTCAAAATGCGATGATGATGACGTAAATCCTAACAAGTCAAGACATACATGTCGTCATTGACCAATTGTATGTGAAACATCTATTCCAGTCACTAGATCACCATCAATTATTAGACCCCAAATTATCGAAACATCGTGTAACATGACAGTTGTTTCACCACATCTAAAATGAAATGTGTGTGTCTCGCGTCGTCATCATTCAACAAGAGTAATAATCAAATGATTGTCAAACACTCGAAAACTACATTGTAAAACCTTATAAAATCTCATATGCTTTAAGTATGCAAAGATATGATTGTGTAAATAATTTCACATATAACATCCAAACCAGATTATGTGATCGTTTAACTCTTACAATATCATTATCAGTTTCGAAAGAAAATGTTGATGACATATGTGTTACTTGTAACTATAAAATACTAGGATATTTTGAGTATCGATTCCTGTCATTCTGAAATGTATTGTGAAAATAATAAGTTAGTACAAAATATTTTAATAAGAAATAAAATAATACATATAAAAATAAATTTTAAAAGTTATTAATCAAAAATTAAAAAATAATATAATACTTAATATTGAAGATTTATTTTTAGTAAAATATACTCGAATGTTTGGTCGAGTAATTGAAGCGGGAATTATTGAACACCACACGCTTGCAGAGTCTGTTCACACCAACAACTGATTAAACGGATGCTGCATCAACACAACATGCAGTGGAAAAGCTGCGGTGTCTGCTACAGCTGGACCCTGCGATTATTACAGAGTCCACCACAACATCATTCGCATTATTATTAAAATTAAATTTTAAAAAAATTAATAATAAAAAAATGTGCTCTTGAAAGTAAATTTTGAGAATTAAAATAATAAAATTAAATGGGAACATCCAGATTTTATGGACGTAAAGAAGGGATGAGGAGGGATATTTTTTTATTTTATTTTTTTGGGTTTGTTACATACTACAGTAGTGTTTCAAATCGAAAATGGATTATTAGTCATCATTCATCAATGATATAAGAATGAATACTATGATAATTATTATTTTTAGTGTAACTTTTAGTTAGTATAAGAATAATTTTTACTTGCTCGCGAAAAAAAGGATAATTTATTTTATTAAAATTTGTTATTGGAAGGTATCAAGGTAAGATTTACTAATAATCTGATTCATAATATTTTCAGCCATTATTATCAATTGATGCATGGCTTACATTTACATTTTTTCCCAGAGGCAACTATTCACAACATCTCATTACAATTGAAACTATTTATTCTGTTAAATTTATGCAAATTCAAGCTTTGTTACATGCCCTTTCTTCCATTTAAAATTTTTTGAACTTGAATAGAAAACAAAATAACATATATTTTTTAATTATGATAAAAATTTTTTTTATGTGTATCTCATTTGAGATGCATCAATAGTTTTATCGTTTCCTTGTCTTTTAACGTGATGGTTTATTTATTTTCATTTTTTTGGGTAACAGAAAAAAGATTTCATTTTATTTACTTTAATGAATTTAGTTTATGGCAGTTTTTTTCTTGTTATATTTTGCTCTGTTTCAATATTATTGGCACCCAATCTTATGGCAAAACAAAAATAAATTATGGCAACATGTAGCCGAAGTAGCATAATTTCATGGAATTGAAGATATTTATTACATTATAAACTTTTGATTTGTTTATATTCATAAATTTTACTTTGTAATATTTACTTGGATGTGTTATATTATAAATAAATAGTATTACAATACCATTGAAGAAGTATAACTTTGCAGTAACCCAAACGTTAAGGGGATATAAATTATAACTTAGTTCATACAGAAGTCTTGTTACTCAGAGGTCTTGATAGATGTCTACAGCACAATATGAGTCACTTCTGAAGTTTAATCACACTTCATATTTTCATATCAAAACACCTGCAAATCAATCGGTTTGCATAGTTTTCCTTGTTTCTTTTTCGATCCTATAAGTAGCCTTGGCATTTCAAGAACCAAATCGCCCCTTGTGCTGCATTCTCAGCAGCGTCTTTCTTTCTTGTTCGAGGTTCGCCATAGAACTCGAAAGTTTCCTCTGGCATCTCTTCAATGTCCAACACAATTTTGTAGATGAATCTGCAAGAAACGAGAGCCATTCTGCATAATGAGATTCTTCTGGTTGGGGAGAGTTTAAAAAATATGAAAACGGATACACCATAACTGAAATCTTTCGAGAAAACTACATAATCTCCTAGAGGCGCAAATGAGTCGACTTATAACTAGACTGTCTTGCTCGATTTTTACAGAGAATGAATCAAGCTTGAGCTCTAAACATTTCCCCAAAATTCTACTTCGAGAACTCCAAACAAAGAAAAACAAGGCCATGGTTACTTTCTTTTTAACTTGAGCTACTCGATCTACTTACAAATGGACTTCATATATAGAAATGACTACTCAAATAGCTTGAGCCGAAAACTTACTGTTTAAAGTGGCTTGGACCAGTCTCATCGCAGCATTCAAATATAGGTGGTTTCCAGCAGTTGGCAGCACACATCTCGTACAGGCGCGACTTTGCCGTTCCAATACAGATAGAACCTAAAGCATTTGTTTTCAGTTAAAGAACGAGTTGAAAATCGAGAACAAGACTTTAGAAGGCGCACAGGTCGGCGCACCTGTTCCCTGTGGATCAAGCTCTGACTCATTATTTAGATGACTGGCTGGCGATTCAACATTGCAGCCATTATTGTGAATGGTTTGTGTCACATGTGATACTGAAGCAGTGTGCCGATAAGAAGGCTGCCTCAAGGGTCTCGAAACAATATCATGCTTACTGGTGGATGCCTCACTAAGAGGATATAGTTTCACATCACAATCACTTCGAGGAGATTCTTGAATTTTCAGCTTACCAGATTTAACAGATTCAAGTGAGGAAGTCTCGTCATACCCAATCAACCTGGCCTCTCTCTTTTCACATTTTCTAAGCACTTCCTCAAGTGATTTTGATTTGGTTCTGTAACCTTGAGCCTACGAACAAAGCAAAGAACATAACCCAGTGGGCTAATGATTAATATGTCACAGAAACAGTCCAAAAGAAAAAAAGAAAGAGAAAACAATGACATGAGAACACAATATAGTGAATTGATTTTTAAAAAATCACCTTTAAACATTCAAATACTTGTTTTGCAGCAATTTTTTTGGCCATTTTTCCGCTTACATTGGTGGCACAAGCAGTTGCCTTAACCTTTTTTGCATCCACTTTAGCTTCAACGGAGAGCTTATCATCTTTCTTTACTGAAGAAAACTGCACGTCATATTTATGATATTGACAAAGTTCTCGTAGATCTCTGAGAGGATTAAACTGCAATACAGATAGGAAGTGATCAGATAATCCAGGACAGCATCTCCAAGAAATTCAAGTCTCTGATTCAAGAGATCCATTATGTGTCAGAAATAGAGATTAAAAAAAAAAATTAACTTACAGATTTTAATACATGAGAAGCAGTGAGGAATACCTGGTAACAACCTCCCAAATGATTGTTGAAAGATGGATGAACGAAAGCCTGAATAAGTAAACCCTTCTGGTAAAACTTGTACCGTAACAGATTTTCAAGGGCATTAACATCAATCTGATCGGCAAGTGGGAGGAATGTGGCACTAGCCGAGCAGATGTTATGAATTTGAGAAGGTGAAAAATATACTTGTATGCCTATCCAGTTAAGAAATGCAGTTGCAGCTTTGAAGCCAGAGTCAACAATAAAAGCTATAATAAGTGCCTCAACAACATCTGCTATGACTTTTTTGTGCAACCAGTGATGACCTTTGTTACATCTGACTTCGGCATTTGCACCATTTATCTTGTCAGAACATCTAAAATGTATGTTTTTCTCAGTCACCTTTTTCCAAGTTACAGGACAAGGATGACCAAATGTAAAGAACTGGCTGGGCTCAAATGATTGATCACGAATATACATCTGAAATTGTATTTGGATACAATACAACATGTCAGCTAATTATAAATTACTAGGGAAACAATTATCAATGTAGAGTCATACATCCTGAGCACTGCAGCATGGCTTGTTCACAAAAATTTCAATTCTGTAAATTTTTACCGTGCCAAGTTCATTATGTGGGAAGAAATAGATTCATACAGCAACAACTCTATCTCTTTAGTATTTATAAGCTTATACTTTTTGAATAAGTAATAAAATAAATTCCAAATCCAAAAACAGAATAATAAATACATTGTCAATCATGTTTGAGTGTCATATATATTGTTTCACCAGAAATAATAAGCAGATCATTAGTTCATTTGTTCCACATGTAAAAAAGTGTTTCCAATTTTATTAATTTCATTTTGTCGAAATTTTTTACAGAAACACAAATAATTTCACAGTAAGCTCTCATTAAAAAAAAATTCTAAGGCTAATGATTCATGGTAAAGAGGGTAATGTTGATACTTGAATGAAATAGCAAAGGCCCACACACATTAATATCAGTGCACGATTAAAAACAATCTATATACCACAAAAAGGAAAAAAAAAATGGAGACCGCAGAAAGGGATTGGAAAAAACCTGCTGGACCAGAGCAACTGTCGGAGCTAGAAAAATGCATTCACTCTTCTGAGGCTTTTTAATCAGATGCCCCATCTCATAAATTAGTAAAACAGCAATATGGGTTTTCCCACAGCCTGTTCCCAGATAAACGATTACATTCTCCTCCATGGCTTTCATGCAAAGGTCTATCTGGTACCTGCGAGTATTTCAAAACATCAATTAGATTTGATTTTCTGTCTCAACCTATTCGGGATCAGACATACATTTGGGCGGATAATTAATTCATTGGAGTCCTAATATCGTAGATTGTCACTAAGATGACATCAGGCAATGTATAAACAAACCATTAAAACAGTTTCTTTGTTTTGTTCCTTTATAGGTGACGATGACAATACCTCTTGCTTGGTCCAGAAAAGGAAGATCAAAGAGAACGTAAACGAACCAAGAAAACAATATCTAAAAGTTAAAATAAAAAACAACCTTCCAACAGAAAATGGGAAACAAATTTCCTTTCTCGGTTGAAATAATCAAGGAATAACAACAAGAAAATTCTTTCCGCATTCTTTTTCTCTGTCGACATATTATCAAATGGACGTTAAAAAACCCAAGTGATCGTTCAGGATGTCGATAAACAGACAGGGATTTTCCACGTCAGTCCAGCCAGCTCCATTCCCAACAAAATCCAGTACAGCATGCTGTGCTGATCGCATATGGCTCTGCCATGCCAAAAAATCTACCAGCATTATCATCTCCTTTCTGTTCTTTTTCCCTCTTTCTCCTACTAACCCATACATAATTCTAATTTTTTTAAAAAAATACGACAGAAAAACAAAAGGACAAAAAAAAAATCAAACAAAACCCCCAAAAAATGCAGTAACATGATGAAGAAACTAATACTTTTAAGAGCTAAAAATTCTTACTTTCTGGCGATTGTTCTGGGGTCTTTCTCCAACTCCTTCATATTTCTATGTTCTTCATCACCCTCTAAAGAAAGAGATGATAACTGATCCGAAATCCCGTCTGCCACGCGCTGACTTTTGTGGAGCGGGCTGCTGCAGCCGCCGTCCATAGAGGCGGTCACGGCTGCGGCGATCGTTGTAGTACAGTAGATTGACCTGCAGTGAACTCAAAGTCTGCCAAGCTTGTAAATTGCGTGAGTGAGTGAGTTTGGGCTTCGTGAGAATTAAATAAAACAATTAATAATAAGTTAAATAAAAAATAGACAATAATTATATTCGAATTTATTTTAATATATCATAATTTTATTTAAAAAAAACCTATTACGGAAATTTATTGGGAAAAATTAATATGTTTGAAAATTAATCTCTCAAAAAAATGAAAAATAATTATTATAAGAATCTAATATTTAATACTAGTATATTGAATTATGTGTTGTGTGTTTACAAATAGTTTTCGTTTTTTTATTTTTTTTACTCTACTCTTTTTTTAAAAAAAAAAATTTATTGTTTTAAGTGTCCTACATTTTAATACGTTTTCTATAAGAATAATCAAGTGTGTTTATTTATTTATTTTTGAGATGAGAATAATTAAGATTTCAAGATTTTGTGGTAATAGCAAAAGATGGAAATAAATTATCCGTGCAACCATTTTTAGATTTATCGTACAAAAAAGACATGAAATTACTCTCATATTTTATAAAAATAATTGTCATGTTACCATTACTTTATTAAAAAAAAACTACGAAAACTCATAAATAAAATATTATAAAATTGATAATAATTTTTAAAATATAATTTTTAAAATTTTAAATTGAAAATTTTAATTTGTTTTAAGAATATTTTGGTCAGGACTACCAACAACAGGGTGATTTGTTGTCTTTTTTTTTGGTCAAATCAACGTCAACTTTTATTCAGTTTTTTAATTATTTATTAATTAATAATGAAAGCATTCAGTTTTTTAATTATTTAATAATGAAAGCATTCTGTTTCACATTTACTTTTCTTTCAAAAGCGACGGGAAATAAAATTTATTGCAGACTTTTTTGTACATTGTTATGTAGCAAGCAAGAGTTCCCTTCAATTCTTAGCAATTAAGACTAGGTTTTTCAATAAAAATCCATCAATTATAATTTGATAACTATTAATAAAATCAAATTGAATGGATTAAAAGAACAATAAAATATGCATTAGTTCAAATATTCTTGTTAAAAATTTTTTTAAAAAAAATTGAAAAATAAACTATCAATAAATGCTTCCAACTTGGAGTGTTTATGTGTTGAACATCACTTCAAAAATTGAAGAGTGCAATTTTTTTTAAAAAAAAATGAATTTTCATGAATTTTTTTAGCTAGGGAGGATAATTTATTTACAATATTGGCCTAATTTTTAGAGTCGCGAGGAGTTTTAGTTCTTCAAAAACTTTCACTTCATTGTTCTTATATAGATTTTAATCTCATTTACCCAAGCTCTATTCAAAAAATAAGGTTCATAATTTTTTTTGAAATATATATTTTTAAATAAGAAAATTATGACATATTTCCACTTGTTTTCATCTCTGATCATAACAAATTGTACTTTAATTCATTTGGCCAACTTAATCGTATGAACAATTAATTTTTTCTTTAAACTATTTCCAATACACTATATTCCAGTCCTTTTTAATGTTATCCATGTAACAATTAACATTACAAGCATTTGTCGTATTACTATTATTGAAATTTGTAACCAAATATAAATCCATACCAGAAAACTAAACTTTTAAAATTTTATAGAGCTTACTATCATTTTTACACGATAGAAATTATTATATCTCTGTATAAACATCAAGACCTTATGCTATGACATTCACATATGCTATATAATTTTCACTTATTTGCGTAGAGTACTGATCTATACTATATATATGAGAGAGAGATGAACGCTAGATTGGCATAGATTCTACAAAAAGACACGTGAGATTGATATTTTATGAATAATTTGAACGAGTCAGAGTAGCACCGAATACTTTTCCATTTGTAATATCCCCAACTACGATAAAAACTAAAGTTCTGAGTCAATTAAAGCAGTATTACAAGAGTATTAACTGAGTTCAGCAGCAACAACTTTCACAGATAGCTAACACTGAAAATTGATCCAAAAGCCTATCTAGATACAACCTTTCACAATCCAAACGCAGTACACAATGACAAGCCAGAAAATGTACAAATGATGGCCTTAACAATCATAGTGTTAATATATCTGCTTGTACCAATTCTTGTACTCTAGTATAAAGTAGACAAAAATCATCAGTGTTATGTTTATCGAACATGTAAGCATGAATTGGTGACCTCAAACCTTCAAGGCTACAGCAGAATCAAGCCGAAAACGATTCAGCCTAACAGTTCCAAGAATATATTCTGGCAGTTCCGCCTCTTCTTTTGCCTGAGATAAAGAGAGACGAAATGTTCTTTACAAGTAACATGCATGCTTTACGAGCTATCTCTATTCCTTAGTTAAACTGGAAGCTAAGGCAGTGATTTAAGCTATAAGACATTCAGTGACAAGTATCTTACTGAAATCATGGTTTGTTTAACTTTCATATAGCTAAAAAACAATGCTCTACTCTTTTTTACTGAGAACCTGGACTAATTTGTCATCACGTCACCACAAACACAGAAGATATGAAAGTGTTTAGTTTTCGCAAACACGTTCAGAATTATTGGAGTTCAAATCTATTCGTAAAAAGTGGACTTGCTAAGATTTATAAGGGGACATAAAGGTTTGTGTAGTTGCTAAAATACATGCCGCAGCCAAAGACAAGAATGCTCTAATTTAGCAATAACGTGTTAAAAAAAAAGACAAAATAAAAGATATGAATATCACATTACAACAAGCAAAAACACCGAAGAACATAAAGTCACCCCTTTGTAGACAATAGGAACCCACAACGTTGAAAAGGTTTGGCTGATATAAAAGGTAAGCCACTGGAATGAGTTTTTGGTGAAAAGAGAATGAAATTTATACTTCAAAGTTGATCGGAAAGAGGAGAATATATATTCTATTTTATATTAAAAATAGGGAAAAATTTTCCCCTCGATGACAACTTAGATTCTTTATATCGATTCAATTTTTTTCAGTAAAACAAAGTGAAAGTGGCAAAGGGAGGAAACAACAATACACCGACCTCTATGACTATTGCAAGATCAACAACAATGCTTGTGACGTATCCAAGGACAAGGCCAATGACACTTCTTGCTACGGATGATGAGCCAATATCTACGTCAATCTGCAGGATGGGTAAAAATGTCAAAGACCACCATATTCTATACTAGAAAAACTTTGTAGCTGATAAGTTGCAAATGCAGCAAAACAAAAAAGACACATGGAAGTTATCATGGGAGTGCAACCTAGTCCACTCATCGAGTAAGATAAAAGAATTATAAATAAGTAAAAATATTACAGTTCCACTAATATGTCGCTTTCCAGTCCACAAGGCTCATTGGAGAAGTCTCAATGATAATCTGACCAAAGAAATCCTGGTGATTCTAGTTGCCAACAATAATTTTGAATTTTTTTTTATAGGTACCATAAAATTTGTTCAGCCTATCTGCCACATTAGTAGAAACATGGTATCAGCTCTACCATTCTTGCAATCAAGTTTAAGAATTATAAGAATTACTGTTTGATGTTTTGGGTAAATCTCAGGTCAGGCCAAGCCAAAAGCTCCACTGATTCGTTTCACAGGACTAACTAGCCAGTCAAGCAGCATTAGCTTGTCAGCTAGTTCACCCATAAGGTTGATAATATCAAAACATTTCCAGAAAAATACAAACTGTAACAAAAATAGCAACCGATGAGGAAGAAACATACAAAGTGTGTAGCAATCGACCAATTCAATAAGCAGTGAACTACTTGCACTCATTCACAGAGTAATGTGAAAAATGACACCCAAAATACTTATGTTTAACTCAATCGGCTCAAAACCAGCAATACTAGATGCAGAATTGTGAAAAAAAGTCACCATACTTTAGCATGATGCTAGGAACAAAGTTTGATTTCTCACCTCCAGAAAATTATCTTGCCTAAGGTAATTGCATGTTACTGCCTTTCCCAGAAGGCAAGCTTTCGTTCCAACAGCACGCTTTACCATCCAGTATCCCTGTTATAAGAAATTTAGATAAATTATGAGAATGTCAGGCATGGCTCACAAAAAGACACCAATTCCTGAGGTAGGGAAATAGGGCTACCTCAATAATGCTAGGAATAAGCTTGAATCTTGCATCACGAAACATATCAGTGCCATCAACAAATTTACCCAACAAAGAACTTTTGTTTATGGGCCTGTCTGCAGCAAAATAAATAACCAGGCTGTAGTTCGGTCTTGCTGGAACCTGATAAAGTAAACCAGTGTAAAATATTCAATTTTAAAAAAAAAAAAAGTTGCTACAAGGAATAAGAGGAAAAAATCTACAATATCATGGAGATTAAGCAGAAGAATTTTCCAGCTTCAATTAGCACTTCTGTGCAACTAAACTACATTATAAGTTTTCTTTACAACTTTTTTGCACAATAATATGCCCCAGCATAAAATGAGCATTGGCTCAGTTCTAGAAATCACAAGAGCTTTCTACTAGGACACAAAAATAAGTGTGTATGACAAAAAAATGTTGTTAGTTCCCACAAACTTCAAGTATCAAACTTATTTGCATGCAAAAGAGTTTCTGAAGTAAATTACAGAGATGCACAATAAAAAGGAGTTGATATTATAATATGAGACTGAGACAACTAATAGAAAATATATAGAATGTAAACATTATCTTCACAGTACTTTCAAGAAAAATAATAGACAACAGATATCAGCACACCTCAAGATTAATGACAAGGATGAATGGAAGCTTTTTCCCAGCTTCACTCTGCAATTGAGACAAAGAAATAAGGAAATTTTTACTTGAATTAGGTATCACAATCTTAGTGAAACATTCTATCAGTGAAATAAAAACAATTCTCGAGCTAGCAAATTCTTCGTTGAAGCAGACAATAACTATCAACATTGATCTATCATAAGAGAGAATGCAAGCAACAGAAAAGAAAAACAAATAATGTATCGAAAAACTAATTGGAGATGCATGAGAACATAGTTGTGCAACATCATCGAACAAGATGCTGATAATCAAAATTCTACCATGTCAAGAGCTTCATAAAAGTCTCAAAAGCTGTATGAAATGATTATCATCAGAAGGGACAATCAAGTTGTGACGGCAAAAAAGGAGAGCAAATTAATTTAATTCCATTTCCATTAACTGCAAGTTTATACATAATGACAGAAAACGATGTGGAAATACATCATGGAACATTGATATACATCCACGCATCCTATAATGGCATTGCACTTAAAGAAAATGCATCATTAATTCATGCATGGAGCTTCATGAACTGAGTAACTCATTCAACCAGGGCAATTGCAGAAAGATAGAAGAGGAATTTCAAGCCATATAGAACTTTTGTTGTAATCCAGACGACCAAGCCATTGAGATACAAATTAGTAAAGGAATGCTGTCTGAAAAACAATTTTGACAACGCAACAGATTTAACTTTACTTTATCAATTAATCAAATATATGTCCAACCAGTATCTTCACTCTTAAATCGTGTATTACAAAAATAACTATTACAAGCATAATTATAGAAAAAATGATGTTGCTAACTTACTATTTTAGACCATGGAAAGATAACCAACTACTTTAAAAAGCATTTCATTTCAAAAGTCAATTTGAGAAGAGCACAGCATTGGTCAGCAATGTGAAACTTCAAACTGTAACAGCTCAATAGCTCTCAGTTATGAGTGTTGAGAGAATCAGTATACACTAGAACAGGAAAATCGGTTAATATATGTTTCCCAATAATATGAAATGATGCAATCTCAATGTGTTAAACCACCTGAACAATGCTTTTAGGATGCAAAGCAACACTGGTAACACAGTCTTCCACTTTAAACCAGTCAACTGCAATGAGCGTAAGAAGAGGTTCGCCACCTTTTACCTGGATCAGGAAGCACAATTTTGAAAATGTTAGATGGTTGTGGTTAAAGTATGAGAGAAAATAAATAAATATAAAAGAACCAAAGCAAAAAAAATTGAACTAGTGTTGTGACTTGTGCTACAGACATCCTTGCGGAACAGTTCATCGTACATAGATGGGTCTACTTTGTAAATGGACTAGATGTACTCCAGCTTCATAATGGGAACTTAACACTAAAGATTAAAAAGCATGAATGGCAACGGTAGCAGACGGATAAGCAATCAGGGAAAGATGGCCTTGTACACTCTCGCAAGAAAACAAAAATCAGTAACTAAATAATTCTAAACTAATCCTAGATGACTACAGATATCAGATAAATATAACCCGAAATACCCATGAAGTTCTTGTCCAGAATATAGACCAGAATAACTGAAAATCTAATTAACTACCAGAAAGCTAGATTCTTACTCTTCGTGATAACTAATAAATAACAACTCTAAGAAAGGACTTTAATGTCCATAAAACCTAACTTGAGATATAAAAGTATCCTCATTATATAAAATAAATTCATGTTCAACACATGCACGCATACAATCATTGAATTAACTGCTAAGTTTATCACAGTTCGCATTTGAATTCAGATTTGAGCTTTTCCCAGTAAATATTTTTCATGTTACGATTTTAAATTGACACATTTTATCGATACAGAATCAGGAACTTTTATTAGAATGCTAAAAAAATAAGATATAACACCTAAAGAGAAATCATCATCACTTTTCAGCTTCAAGGGACGGTGATTGGTGCATAGCTCGTAAAATAGTCCTTTCAGTATCGACATATTATACTGCGGATGATGCACAAGGTATTCAGTATCTTTTTCTGGATATTTGTCAATTTCAGTATTTTATTACTTTTTTCCAGAACTCAATGTTTCTGATTTTTTTCATTTTGAGAGCTGGTTGTGAATTACTGAGTTAAGTCGAACTTGTCACCTTAATCATAGTGTTTCCTAGTTATTTACATGAGATTTAGGTTTAAAGAGGTTTATAATTATGAAACAGCTTTGATAAATTTAATCAATCAAAGAACAATAAACTATTTGAAGTATAGCAATTTTAATGGTGAGAATTCATTAACTTTCTTCAATAGATATCCTTGGTAGTCATTAAAGAGATTCTATGATTTTACAGCTTTTAAAAGCAATCTCTTCTGCTATTCTATTCTTCTTTTTCTTCAACTTTTATCAAATTTCTAGTTTTCCAACTAATTGTATAAGCCAACAGCCTTGCATTAAAGAATTGGTCATCCTACATTGTACCATATACAGGAAACCTTCCGATTTTAACCCTCAATGCCACTTGTATCATGCAAAAAAATTAGGTTGGCTGGGGAAATTCGATTTAACATCACCATAATTACAGAGATATGGAATATAAATTTCCAGAGAAACATTGTATATAAAATAATGAATAGACCTTTATGCTATCTCTCAAGTATGTCTTCCCTCTTATCATGAATCCAGAACCATCTGGAGAAGACCAGCAATTCTTATCAGCTTCATCCTTTGCTCTACTCATGGACCCTTGAAACTGACTTGAATCGAGGTTGATGGGAGGTACATTTGAGTTCAAATGATTACTTGAGTCTGTGTCTGTATAAATCAATTAGAGATATGCTTGAAGAATACTTATAAATGCAAAAATTAATTTATTGTTAAGAAGGAAAAAAATATCAGAAAAAAAAAATTCTATAATAGAGCGATTGGATAAAAATACCTGAAACCTTCTTTAGTGCCAAACTTGCTATAGCCCATGAAACATTCTTCAGCTTAATTTTTTTGCCCTGGCGAAAATGGCAAAAGTTTAAAAAAACATGTAGTCCTTTAAAGTAGATGATACGGTATTCTCAAAACCAACCAAGGAATATAACCTTATTAACTCCTATTTCATCATCGCTATCATCATCTGATGAAGAATCAGTGGCAATTGCATCATAAAACTCATCTGCTGTTTCTGCATCCTCAAATTCACTGAAGGACCCAGAATGATCGGATACAGTTGTATGAACTACCGTCGTAGATGACTCTGATGTAAGTATTGGATTTGCTGCGACATATTCCTTGAGACCTGAAGTAGAGCATAAGCAGAGCAGAAGAAGAGAATCCAGATAGATGAAGGTAAGGCATTGCGAAGCGGAGTTGAATCACTTAAGGGGATAAAAGGAATTGACGGCAACTAATGGACTTCTAAATGGAACTTTAGGTTTTATATCACAGGTTTCAAAAGAAGAAATAAGGATCATTCATTATACCAGCCATTCATATAATTAAGAAACACAATGGTTATATTTCTCAAATTTTGGACAATAATGAGAAAGAAATCATGGAGGCAGTTATATTTGAACTTCAACCTAACTATGATTACATATAAAAAAGAAAGACTAATATAATATTTACGAGAAATCCAGTTTTATGAGGATGTGGTAACAGTCTGAACAATAGAAAATTAGAAACCAGTCAGAAAAACAGACAGGAATCAGATAATGGTTGGAAGGGACTCCTCTCAGTAATGTTTCACAACATTGTGTAAATCCAGATAAAAAAATATTGCCAACCTGCCACTTGACTCAGCAATGCATAAGGAACAGTCTTTTCAAACTTCTGGCAGTGATTATTCCTCCATTTAAGCCAGCCTTTGGGGTTTATCTCCAGTGTTTGTGTCACAAGACATCTAACAGTTTTTGCTGATGAAGATGTGCTTAAATTACTAATTTCCCATGTGGAAGCTACATAGTAAAGCAAATCGAAAAGGTAACTACCAGGCATTGGCATTGCTGCAAACTTGAAAAATTAATGAGTACCGAGCTATCTGCCATACAGTATTTAAAGGTCAATCGAAAACGAAAAACCTTGAGCTACACATGAAAGTGCTGACAAAGCACCCATAAAATACAAAGTCACGTAGAAGGAATTACAGTTTGGATCTCACGCATAACTGCTATTATTAGGAAAGTAAATCTGAGATTTGATGCAAGATAACTTTCACCTTAAGATCATTTGACCCGTGGGAAAACTATATAACCAACAGATTGAAAATCTATTTCAAATGAGAATCCAGAGGAACATAGTATTTGACAGTCAGCTGGCTTAATACATGATTCAACCTCAAGTAGGCAGTGGTGGCTGGATAGAACAGCTTCTTCTTAAGCTACAAGTAGTGCATGCAACAAGGCTAATGGAGATGATTCAATTTGAAATTTCAAGCAATCTCCAATTATGTGATTAACATACAACGTCTAAGCAGGCAATTACCTGCTAGTCTCATGTCAATGCTTCAGAATATTTGATAAACAAAACGGAAAATCAAAAAGAGAGGCAATGCCCAATCATGTTATCTGCATTGACTTCCAAAAGTATGAAAGTTGGGCATCACATCTCATGTGACGCATACACCAGCAGTTACCAATGAGTTTAACTTCAATTCTTTCAGGAAAAATTTAAGCGAAAAAAATAAAGCATATAGACGAATTGAGTCTCCAGTTCCATATACTTAATTCTGATACGGAAAATGATTATATAATATTGAAAATTCATGTTGCTTATATTGAATCATCTTACGGTTAATTTTTGTGCGTTCGTATCCAGATCTTGATGGCCGCTTCTTGTGTACAGAGGGAAACTGCAGGATTGCTGCGCAAATAAATGAATACAAACTGTCAATCACAAAATAGTTAGAATTTTAGGAAACATTAGTAGATTTAAACTGCATGTAGTACTCAAATCCAGGAACGACAGCCATTTGCAAATAACAAAATTGATATTATTCCAGATTAATAACACAGAAACATCTATTTTCCATCTTCAGCAAGCCAAATGTATTCTAAAATTAAACTATTATAAAACATCCTGGACAAAATATTTGTATGGAAAGAATCACGGATAACAAATTTGTAGAATGGCTCTCAACACTCGAAATAGACTCGAGAAAGATGATATTGCTGCAAGTAGAGTTGGGAGACATTGATCCACTATTTTGACAGTACATCTTAGGAAAGTATTGTGAACGACGAACTGATGGAATCACTAGCTTATATAAATTTCTAAATCTCTTAACAAAGTTCAACAACATAAAATGAATGTGTATGGGTATTGAAGCGTGATGATTATGCATCAAGTGAAGCTAACTGAATGTAAGCATGGAGAAGCCACGAAATAGCAGATGCTTACTGTATGTTCCATCTTGTCCACGAAACCATTGCCTTGAAAAGACAAAATCCTTTTTTGACTTCCACCTGCATCATAGAAAAGAAAATCAATGATATGAAAAGAAAATAACAGCAAAAAAACATCACTTTCTCATCATGAAATGGATTGAAACAATGAACAAAGAGATAAAGAATGCAATTTTACATGATAAGACTTTAAAAAAACCCACAAAATCAAACAGGAAGAAAAGGCTACAGCCTTCCGATTGAGTGAATCCAAGTCAGTAATATCATGCAGCTGCTATAAGCTTCTTTGTTATTTAAATTACACTTTCGTGTAATCATAAAGATCTGGGTTATTACATAGAAGGGGAACACCTTGAAAAAAACACATATGGATGCAGCTACCAACTCTCAGCACACAAATTATTTGCAAAGTCTATTGACAAAATGCGTTGAAACAGTTTACTTTCAGTTTAGATGAAAGTCAGTTCCACAAAGTGATAGCCGATAATATTTAAACATAAGGCAGTACAAACTCCAAAAATGGTAAAAGTCAAAGTATGACACTATCACTCAACATAGTCAAATAACTTTGGCATAAACTCAAGCCTTCAAGGGTCCGCAAACAAAGGAAACAGCCCTTTGAATAAGTTTCAAATTAGCAGCATACTATGGTAATATAATCTTTGATTATGTTCTCTCTTGTATCAGTTACCTTCTAACGTGAAGCCAAGAGGGTGGAAAGTTATGCAATAAATAAAAATGTTGGAATTCTTCTATGAAAGTTGTGCAAAATAAGCATACCGAGTTAGATAACGCGGATCAAATGTCCCATACACAACATCATAGTGTCCATTTATGGAATCAACCAACTCCAAGTCACCTATTAATGAATCCCACCTGTAAAAGATCCATCAACTATTTTTCAGTGGAAAAGGCAAAAACCTAATTCATTAATCAGGCCAACTCACTCATATCTCGTGTGTCGCTCAGTACTCAATACAACTTCAAAAACGGTATCCGCACTGGCATCTACAACACCAACAGCTTTGACAAGAATGCCTTTGCCACTCTTCAAAAGAAGTAAGAAATTCGATGAAATTATCATGCCAAAATCCACAGTAGAATTTAACATGAAAAGAGATGCATTGTCGTCTCCGTTCCAAAATAAACCACGAGTAGAATGATGTGTTAACAGATGTTAGGAATATGCACAAGATGACAATTAAACTGACATTTTGATCAACTGTCTACCTTTGAGTGGGCCACATCTTCAAATATTCTCACACCTGAAACCCGAAGAATGTCGAGAACGTATATTAGGCACAGTTCTCTAAGTAGGATACAATTCTTAGATATACCAAATAATATCTCAAAACAAGAATCTTTGTTCATGCCCACGATTGATCAAATCCTCTTTGCTTCCTATTCTCAAATAAGGCATTCCTCCATTTTTATACAATTCTTATATACACCAAATAATATCTCAAAGCAAGAATCTTTGTTCAAGTCCACAATTGATCAAATCCTCTTTGCTTCCTATTCTCAATTAAGGCATTCCTCCATTTCAATATTTTCATGAAGTTTTTTCGCAATTACTATCAGATATCCGTAGAGACATTAGTATTTGTGTCAGGCTAAAATTTCAACGAATCTAAAAACCAAGAATTCCACTTTTAAACTGGGTGTCTGACTTCCAAATGCAGCTGATTATCACTTTTAGACATCCAGATTTGTTTAAGCAAAGGTTAAGAAGCCCCTATATCCATGTCTACAACCTATATATTTCAATTTTATCTACAGGACAACTTCGAAGAGGAAAAAATAGATAAACAAAATGTGCAGGCGTGGAGCTCAAGTAAACCGCAGACAGCATAGAAGCATTTAATAGAAAACTTTTCCGAATTAAACTGCCAGATATTGTGAAGTAATTTAACACCATATTTCCAAGTTCTGTAAATAAAACTGCAGATCTCTCCTACAACAGATAGCAGTTCAATTTTCAGTAACTAAAGATTTCAGTTTTAAGATGCAGTATGCTGGCCTCTGCAATCTACAATAAGTTATACATGTGTCATACTAATTAAAATAAATGAGATGCTATAAATTTTCTCTCAAGGTGTCTGTTCAGCTAGCCTCTAGTTTATTTCATTTATTGGCTGGTTCCCATCATCAAACCAATACCTTATATCCCAACAGGAACCAACAGGTTAGTAATCCTAGGGAAAAGATTGGCAACAGTTTCATGAACCCCTAACTACATTCATTCGAATCCAATTTAGTGAATGTTCTATGTTCAACACTGATTAGCCACTTTGTCAAGACGTTTAAGCCATCAGAGAACACACATTTAGATGTTCAAGGATGTGTAAACTTGTGTACATCTGTATGCATGTGTGTCAACATCGTCCTACCCACTCAAACATATGTTACAGAAGAAAAGCTCCTTCATACTTAAATTTTATTTTGGTTTTTAAGTTCAGAAAGATAATGCCAGCGCACTATCTTAGATTAAATATTAAACTTTTACCATTAATTGTACGGACACATTTCCATTCATAAGCTTCAACCACATCTCCACCATCGGCATCAAAATATGCATCCAATCTACCACCAGAACCTAAGTCTGAGGTTTTGCGCAAAAGCATTTCAGGCCCTGTTTACAGAGAAGTAAAAGTAAGCACAAAATAATATTTGATATTTCTAATCATAGAACAGAAAATTGGCCAAAATAAATCACAGAAAAAGATATGTTGGCCTGCTCCAACCATAGGACAATTCCATGATAGCTAACAAAACAAAATATAGGTACGCATGAAAAATGCTTCACACACTTGAGATATTTTGGCACTTATATAACATTGAAGAATAAGAGCTACGATTTTAAAAAAGGGTAATTTCATGGTTTAAAACAAAGGCAAATGGGCAATTTTTATGAAACTTCTTCGTTGAAACATTAAAGACAAGGTAAAAGCTAATCGAAACACAAGACCTTTGATCTAGAATATTTATTCTTATTTAACCAGCTGATAACAGGAAACAAGAACAATTACTTTCACACATGTTTATGCAAACAAGCCCCACGGAGATGATGTTTAAAAAATTAAAAGCAATGCCGACATTTTGATAAGGAGAATATCTCTCTAACAATCTTCTAAATATATCAATACAAGTATATAAAGTCCTATAAATTCCATACCCACGACCCAATTAAGGCCACTAAGAAGAATGCCAACCACATAATGCTGCCTCACCTTGCCCAATCCTTATTAGCTTCTTCAAACCATGCACATAACGCCTTACTCTAGGGCGACGTTCCTCCAGGTTAATCCTTCCAAAAAGAAAGCAATCTTACATTTTGTGTGAATAACTCATATAGCTCAAAGTGTAATTGTAAGCCTGAAAGATAAAGTATACGAGTAAATAACAGATTACAATGGAATTTTTGTATCTAGAACTGCGTGGCCAACATCCATACTACACATGATCATTCAGAATTAATATTATTCTAAGATCAAAAAGCAAAGCAGTTCGAATATTTTACTGTGGTTGATCTCTTCTCAAAATTTTAACCTTGATGTTATCATGAAGGAGTAGAAACAAAGTAATATATAATGACATGGGAAGTTTATTATTCCTCAGGATTGATCTGGTGAAGTACTTCACGATGACAAAAAGAAGACTTTAATTCTCTGAATACGAATTACGCAAAAATATTTAAGGAGTGAGTAAACATACTCATCCTCCATGTTTAGCTTGTTTCTCACGCTTCTGTCTCTTGAAAGCTCATACTCTACCTTCAGTACAACATTAGTGAGATGCGTGAGCAGAATAATTATCCGAAATTTCAAAATCAATTTTATAGTGTGATACCTTTGCTATAGGGAAACGTGTACGGAGAGTATCTTATATTTATAATGGACCTAATTTCTCAATTAGAACAAAAAACAGATATCTGTATTACATTGTAAATCAAACCTATTAATGAAAAATGCATAGACATGTTGAATGGCTATATGCCAACATCAACTGCAATCTGCAACTCAGCGTCATAAAAATCTTTAGAAAAACATAAACACACAATTTATAAAACAATTTCCTAATGTTTTCCAACACATCTCTCAGAATGTCGAAAAAATCCTCCGAGGCTCAAAAAAATAGCCATAAATATAACAGTTTAATATTAAAAGAATATGAGTGAAAGTGAAGTAAAGTCGGCATCATAATAATGAAATACTAATCTCACAATTTCATGCACAAGAAAAGTGTCTGAAAAGCATATCACTTACCTGTTGCTTAGCCTGATCAAATGCTTCCATCCAATTCCGGGCATCACCAGCAGTAGCACAAGCAATCTTGCAGCAGTCAATTTTTATTCAATGTGAGCAACCTAAACTATAACAGTACTACAATTTAAAAGTAACTGGCAGTAACATGACGATAGCATCCAGAGCAAAAGCCCAAATACATACAATAAGGCTTTACACACTTTAGGAGTAAGCAGCTTCATGAACTAAACACATGTTTACGGAAATCTTGTTCATTAGGTTATCTTCAAGATGAAATCATTTAGCTTGGTGATCGCTGCAAGTATGCAAGAACATGATGAAGATTTCACATTATGAAATATGAAGGAAATGAGGTCTTATTAATAGATGTTGATTCTCACAGTTGAGTCAATAGGACCATTTGCTCCTGACCAATTAACTTCAATATAAAACCCAAAGTTTGAGACCCATAAAATGGAAAAAAAATTAGAACTGACGTTTGACGAAGTTATTATAAAAAATATGTACTGTTAATGAGGCTGATAGGTTAGTTTCTCTTTGCTGAAAAATTATAGATAACTATTCAGAACTTGAGAGAAAGTGGAACATAATAATGCAAATGCAGATAATTATGATAGCGACTACAGCATCAGTGATGATTGTCTTCTCATATATTCCAATTCACTTTCTTTAATGTCTCAAATGTAATAAAACTATCACTCACTTCTCCCTTTTTGCTTTCATCCAACCGATTGTAGAACCTTAGCACATAAAGATCCTACAGAATAAACCAAAATCAACAGGGCAATTATGTATATTTATATTACGCATTATCTATACTTCAAGCACGGAAAAAAATAACAAAGGAAATAAAATAGAACATAAAGAGAATAAATGAATCCATCAAAATAGTCGTAAGAGTTGAAGAGTGCTTACCCCATGGTTAACCTTCCGACGTCCTGACTCCTCCATCATAAGTGTATTCCCAATGACACCCCTGTGAATGGGCTTCTGGAATATGCAGCCATAGAACAGAAAAACGCATTGCAGATATTAGATTTATTATTACAACTCTACATGTTATATAAAGGTTCTCTAAATATTAAGTACCATGAGGTACAAACCTCACCAACATGAACATGGTATATCATATATCTCAAGGACCAAATGTGTACGTATGCATGAAACTAGCACATTTGGGAGATAGAGATGCGACTGCCAATATGAGATGAATGAATGATGTACAGAGATGTTTCGATCATACTAGGCCAGTGGAACTACACTTAAGAAATATTCAAAGCTGATTGTAAGTCTTCAACCAAAATAACAAGGAAACTTAGGACAGCCATTGTGGTTTGACTTTAGCGAAAACATTTACAAGAGTGTATTGGACAAGTGTGTCTATAGACCCTCGTATCACTGATCCCTCAAACATCTCAATATTTGAACCATCGATGGAATAAGATGCACATAACCTTGATTCATTCCTCGTCGAACAAACCATATTCAAAAACTAACCACGCGTTGTCAAGCAAAATTCTCTAGTGTAGAAGCCGATTATTTTTATTGAAAAAAATCAAAATTTATTTGCAATCATATTTAAAACTACAAGTTTCTCATCCAAAATGCTTTAAATTACCCCCAACACAGTAGGGAAAATGAGGAAAAAGGGAGTGACGGAAGAGTTTATTAAGGAAAAGGGAGTGAATGTAATTTACTTTTTTATCCTTTGTTTAAAATTTGTTTAAAAACTAATTTTTCCATTAGTGTTTTAATTTTATATATAATAAAATTTATAATTTAATTAAATAAAAAAACTTATTCGACTCAATTTTTCCATCTTTCTCGACTCAATCTTAGATCTCATTTCATTTCTTATCTTCACAAAAAATCTTTTTCCTCTCAACCTTTCATCCTCTCATTTTTTGGCTAACAATTAACCAGGAATCTATAAATTATTCTTCTGCAACAAATCCAAAAATAAAACTATGTATTGAAAAAAAATTTATTTTGATATATCAAATTTATTGAGTCTCGTCAGTGTTCACGACCCAAGATGAAGAACTTCACCCTGGTCGTGACACGACCCTTGGCTTCACGACCCATGGGTCGTGGGTCTTGTGCTTCACGACCCAACTTTGGGTCGTGAAACACAAGACCCAAGGTAGTGTGCTTCACGACCCAACTTTGGGTCGTGAAGCACAAGACCCAGGGTCGTGACTTCACGACCCACCCGGGGTCGTGACGTGAAGATTTTACGACCTTTTCACGATCTATGGGTCGTGACACAACCCATTAATTTTAAATTTTTATAATAAATAACCTTTGTTTTGTTTTAAATTTATACAACTAATAATATTTTTGTTTGTTTTTTTTTTTGTACAGGTTTACTTTCTCGCTAAACTTCGAAGAAATCAATTTTTTGAATGCAAGTTAACTTTAGGATCAAGATACGTTGAAATCTGTAAGAAGATTGTATCATTTTTAAATGAGAAAGAGATAGAATATTTGGTGCAGTACATTCAATTTGGTAATTTAATTTTATGTGTTAACGATTATATCAATTTCAATCAAAACTAAGTCGAGGGTAATGACTCGTCAGAAAATTGGGTCGAGTATAACGACCCAATTTTGGTGGGTCGCGTGGGTCGAGATGGGTCAAGAAGCATAATTTTGGCTTCTCGACCCATAAAGCTATATATATAATTTCATATGCTTTGATATACATTCATTACATTAAAGTGAATATCTAATGAAATTTGTTATGAATTTTTTTAGTTCTATTATTATAAAATTTGTTAAAAATTTTAGTAGAATTATAAAATTTGTTAATGTTT
The DNA here is from genome assembly GCF_012295235.1 of Primulina huaijiensis. Classification (NCBI taxonomy): domain Eukaryota; kingdom Viridiplantae; phylum Streptophyta; class Magnoliopsida; order Lamiales; family Gesneriaceae; genus Primulina; species Primulina huaijiensis. The sequence goes on from NC_133307.1 coordinate 28,533,566, forward strand.
ATATACAATAAACATTAATTTCATATGCTTCGATATACATTCATTAAAGTGAATATGTAGTGAAATTTGTTATGAATTTTTTTAGTTCTATTATTATAAAATTTGTTATGAATTTTAGTAGAATTATAAAATTTGTTAATGTTTATATACAATAAACATTAATTTCATATGCTTCGATATACATTCATTAAAGTGAATATGTAATGAAATTTGTTATGAATTTTTTTAGTTCTATTATTATAAAATTTGTTATGAATTTTAGTGGAATTATAAAATTTGTTAAGATTTTTAGTCGAGTATAAATTCAACCCACATTGTTAGAATAAGAGATACATTCTTCTACTTGTTATGAATTTTTTAACTAACATACTTAAATTATAACATATAACTAATGTTTACACAAATAAATTTTTTATATATATTTA
>NC_133307.1:28534296-28553683 GCF_012295235.1 Primulina huaijiensis
AAAATTTTAGTATAATTATAAAATTTGTTAATGTTTGTCTACAATAAACATTAATTTCATATGCTTCGATATACATTCATTACATTAATATGTAATGAAATTTGTTATGAATTTTTTTAGGTCTATTATTATAAAATTTGTTAAGAATTTTAGTAGAATTATAAAATTTGTTAATGTTTATATACAATAAACATTAATTTCATATGCTTCGATTTATATTCATTAAAGTGAATATGTAATGAAATTTGTTATGAATTTTTTTAGTTCTATTATTATAAAATTTGTTATGAATTTTAGTGGAATTATAAAATTTGTTAAGATTTTTAGTCGAGTATAAATTCAACCCACATTGTTAGAATAAGAGATACATTCTTCTACTTGTTATGAATTTTTTAACTAACATACTTAAATTATAACATATAACTAATGTTTACACAAATAAATTTTTTATATATATTTACATTCTAATCATATATAAAGTGAATTATATATTATAAATGATCAAAACTCAAAAATATCAAAAATTTCCTACCCACTCGACCCATCTCGACCAAACCCGACCCAAACCCTAAACCCTAAACGAAACCCTAAACCAAACCTCTAACATTATCACTCGACCCACTCGTCCCAAAATCGAAACAATTTACCACCCGCGCGACCCAAATTTAGAAACAACACTGAGTTCAAATTCGACATGAAGTATTGGTCTTTCTTTTGAACATCCAAAATATAAATATGCTTTCAAATCATTATCATCCTCAATATAAATTGGACGAATATTGCAATGTTTCACATCAGGAAGATGACTTAATTTCAATTTTTTTGTGCAACATAGATTCATAATTCTATATATCTCACTTTATATATATTCCATAGAACAAATATCAGAATTCAAAAGAATAGCTACCCACTTACCACTCGGCCATGAACGTCATTTATATATTATAAATAGTATATTATATATATACTATTAATATTAATATTGTATTATGTGGGTCGAGGTGCACTATAAATATTAATATTGTATTGCCCACATGATACAATATTAATATTAATAGTATATATATAATATAGCATGCACACCTCGACTCACAGCAACAACCTGTGAGCACACCTTGACCCACAGCTGCACCTCGACCCACAGTGGGTCGAGACACCTCGACCCACTCGAGACAATAGCCAGAACTAGAACTCTCTACTCACACTCCACTATCCAGACCTAGCACATACGATCATACTCGACTCACACACCATCCACCTTCTCGACCCACACAATAATAAACACGTTCCTCGACTGTAAATACTCACACTAACTCCACTCACAAAAATTCAAAAAAAAAATCAGAACTAAACTGAAACAAATATAGCAATACAGAGCATTCGAGTATATACTAACTTCTCTACAAAGCTTCAAATTTTCAAATGATTTTTGATTATTTTGTCGTGAAGAACACAGAAATAACGAGAATAAATGAAAACTCAAATCGAGGTGGGATATATCAATTAAAAAAAATATTTTTTAAAAAAATAAAATCTAACTAACTAATTAATGACCTAATAAATTAACTCACATAACTAAGAGCAGTCAACTCTCTTTTCTCGATTTAAAAAAGTCAAAATCTCTTTTATTTAATTAAATTTAAAATGAGTAGTATATTTTTTATTGACCCGTCTCTGCGTCTGGGCTAAACCAAAGATAAATAAATAAAACGATAAACGATAACCGCACACAAGCTACCGAAAAATCCCAGAAAAAAAAAAAGCGAAAAAGGGAAACAACACATACCAGGCCGGGATCCTCGTGGGGGTCGCGTTTGTACATCTCCACATACTTGCCGCGGATGAACAAGAAACGGAAATGGCAATACTCATGTCCAATTGAATTGACCCCGAGATGATAAACCCACCCGGAATACTCAAACCTCTCGCGATTGTCGCTGTAGCTCCTGCTGCTGGTGCTCTGCTTACCATTCTGTTTGGAAGAACCATTGTTTTTCCGCAATCTCTCATCGGAGCCAGACTCCGAGCCCATACTCGCTGGTGATCCTGCCTCACTGCCCAACTTTCTCATTACCGGTGCCGAAGCCATATGTAAGCGCCTGCGCGTGAACGTGAAAGATGTTAGCCGGTAGAATCGGGTTGTAATATAAAATGGGAATGGTAGTTGCAGAGGTGGTACGAATAAAGTCAAAGCAGAAAAAACCAAAACAAAGAAAGTCGACTGAACAAGGAATTCGTGTGCATGTGGCATCACTTGGGGATTGTGTGTGCTCTGCGTGTACACGTAGACAGTTAATCTAATAAAAATACACATAAAGCTCTTTGTGTAAAAGATTACTATACTTATTATATTACCGCCGTGTCATATTTTTATTTATTTTTTATCAATTATTTTTTTCAGCTTCGATCCCCTTTCTCAACTTATGTTATCGGACGGGTGGATCAAAAAAATATTATCAAGAAAATTGAACTCATAATNTAATAATAATAATAATAATAATAATAATAAATCTTATTCTTGTACAATGCATTATGGTCCTACTGCAGGCTGAAATAAAGTATTTAAAACTAAGTATTTTTGTTTGTTTATTTGTAAGAAAATATTAGAAATGTAAACAGTCATTTTATTTCAAATAATAAATAGGATTAGTTTTAAAAATTAAAAATTTATCCTCGAAGATTTCATTCTCGGTTTGTTTGTTTATTGTTATTAATGACCTTCCTTTTCCTAGCAAAAAATGATTATATAAATGGAACAAGCACTTTTTATTCTATCGATCGACAAAATTTTGAACAAATTTCACGTATAATATGCAATATCACGTGAATGTTATCAATAAAGAATAAATAAAATTACCATAAAATGAAAAATAAATCATTAAAACTCAAATTTACAATAAAGTATGACATTTATGATTTTTTTTGGTTCGTGTGATAACTTTTTGATATAATTGACTACACCATTAATATGAGTAATTTTCCACATGTACTACAATATTGCTCTAATTAATCCAACATTCTACTTCTATACCGTATTAATTAAACTGGAAATTGGCTTTCAANTACAATATTGCTCTAATTAATCCAACATTCTACTTCTATACCGTATCAATTAAACTGGAAATTGACTTTCAATCTTCAGTCGTCGATATTTTGTGTTTTCTCGATTTGGGTACTTTTTTAGTACCACATTTCCACATGAAGTGTACCACATTTCCACATGAAATGTACCATATTTTGTATGTCATAGTACCACAATTTTGTGGGTAGGGAGTGAACTCAAAGAAATATTTTTATTAGGGATTTTTCACCAACTTCCTCTTAATTAAACTATGATTAGATATAAAAATAAAATAAAATTATTGTCTCTTCCAAAATAAATTTATCATAATTTGATTGATGATATATTATAAATATCAAGATTTAATAATAATATGGAACTTTGCTTATTCTGAAAAATTATAGATGATTAGCTTCATGTATGACCAAACAACGTCAACCCATTGATCCTCTTCAGTCTTCACTAACGACCACTCAGCTCCTCTCCGCCATGGCCTCCGCTCCGGCGACGACTATCCCGCCACCCGCATATGCAGAAACGGTAGATGAACTAACCAGAATCTACAAAACCCTCCCGCCGAGACCCTCAATCGAAGTGGTTGAGGCTGCCATCTCTGTAGTCCAGACAGTGGAAACAGAGAAGGCTCTTCAATTGGAGGACATTTCCTTGCAATCTCCACCAGAGGACGTGCCCCGTGAACTCTTCTCTGTGCTGCAAGAAGTTCGGAAATCCATGGTTCTGTTTCGATGTCTCGAGCAGCAGAAGGAGGCGGCGCACTTGATCGAGCAAGACAAGATTTTTCAGGTGTTTGATGAACTCATCCAGAAGGTTTCCGCGCTGGTTTCTGGGGATGACCATGTGGAGAAAGAATACGATTCGGGTTCTGTTGACGATGAATTCGAAGAAAGTGTTGTGATGATTGCGAAAACTTGCGATGAAGTTGACTCGAAGAGTGTGGTTAATGATTTCAAAGGTTCTTTGCCAAGAATTTCCAAAACAGATGCAATTGTTCCATCTTCAGGTTTGTATTAGATAATTCTTGTTTCCTTATTTATGTTTTAGCAACTCCAGCGTAGGATTTGCAGTTTTAATAACGAAAGGAGAAAGAAAGATTTGAGAACTGTTTATAGGTTGTTAGCTGTGAGAGGCAGGTGGCAGGTCAAATTTCGTGTGCAATTTATATAGAATGTAAATTTCTTTCCGATAAAACATGGAGATTCTGGCTCACCATTTTGAATATACGAAGAATTCGAATCTTGGTTTAGGATTTTGTTAATCATAGCCTTTGGAGGATGAGTTTGTTTCGGGTATTTTTGTATTACTGGCTGAGTTGCTGAAGCAGATAGATAGTCTGTAGTTCACTAAGATTTGTCATAGCAACATCCCTTAGTTCACTGAGATTTGTCATAGCAACATCCTTTTTTTCCGAAATCTGATGTCATGTAAAGTTCTCTATTAAATCTTGATCTAGCTGTTTATTTATATTCACGGCTCGAGTATAGCTTATCTAGGGAAGAAAGGAAATTTTGTTATTCAAGTATTTGTTTCATTCAAATGTGTAGCATAGTCAAGGTATGGTCATAAATGATTTTCGGTGTTAAATGTGTTTCATCTAATTTTTCAGGGAAAGAAGAGGCAGAGGCTGAAAAATTGGATCTGCTGGAGTTGGCTGCAGTAATCGAGAATTCTGCTAGAAAGAAAGCAAATATTTTAGATCTTCGGGGCAAATTGGTAGATAAGGTCGAATGGCTACCTCTGTCTCTTGGAAAGTTATCAACACTGACAGAGCTATATTTATCTGAAAACCGTATCATGGCTCTTCCGACATCCATAGCTGATCTCAGAGCCTTGATGAAGCTTGACGTCCGTGGCAACCAACTTATAAACCTTCCCTCTTCTTTTGGTGAGATGCGTAATTTGACCGATTTGGGTCTCTCTTCAAATATGTTAAAGTCACTTCCGGAGACTTTCGGGAACTTGACCAATCTGATTAATCTTGATCTAAGTTCAAATCGCTTCTCAACCTTACCAAATATACTTGGGAATCTAACTTCTTTAAAGAGATTGAATGTGGGAACAAATGATCTTGAAGAACTTCCTCACACGATTGGATTATGCACTTCACTAGTTGAACTGAGATTGGATTTCAATAATCTCAAAGCTTTCCCAGAGGGAACCGGACAGCTTGAACGGTTAGAGATCCTGACTTTTCACTACAACAGGGTCAAAAGATTACCATCAACCATTGGGAATCTTTCACACCTGAGAGAACTCGACGCTAGCTTCAATGAACTTGAGAGCATACCCGAAACACTTTGTTTTGGTGCAAGGTTGGAGAAACTGAATGTGGGGAAGAATTTTGCTGACCTAAGAATGTTGCCAGAATCACTTGGAGAGCTTGAGACGCTAGAAGAGCTCGACATAAGTGACAATCAAATCAAAACCTTGCCTGATTCCTTTAGATTTCTGTCAAAGTTAACAAAATTTCGAGCTGATCAAACTCCACTGGAAGTGCCACCGATGCATATAACGAAAATGGGCGCGCAGGTATGCCACTTATGTATCACGGTAGTGATTCGGCCTGTCGGCTGTTTCTGCAAACACTGACCTTTTGTATTGTTAATTTTTCAGGCTGCTGTACAGTATATAGCTGATTTTGTTGCTGAGAGGGATGCGTTGGCAAAACAACCTAAGAAGAAAAGATGTTTCTGTTCTTATCTATGCCCACTCCTCTGCTTTGGTGTTGGAAGGTGATAAAGTTTCATTAAGAATAAGGATCTCGTACATATTCGTCTCCCTAATATGGGATTGACGATCCTTATCTTGATAAAGATTTAAGAATCATCCCTTGTGTATGTATATACATTTGATTACTCAAAAAAAAATGTTGTTCTACTGGTGTGCTTGTACAGGAGAGAGCAGAATAAATAGTGGGCATTCATTCCCCTTCAATTCACTTGAGTTTTGTGAACAAAGATATACAATATTGTTGTTTACACGAATATTTCGTTTTTTCGAATTCTTTATTAGCGAGTTTTTCATATTTATCATTTATTTGCGATCAGATTTATTGGTTTGATAAACGAGAGGGACATGATGTAAAAAAAAATGATCAAAAAAATACTTCAATTTTTTTTCTCTAAGAAGCCGATGAAATATAGTCTCCAACATCTTTCATATTTAACCAATAGTATGGATTTCATTTTTTTAAAGCCACCGTGTCTCTTAAACAAATTTTTTATATGTTTAAAACACGTATCACAGGAATACTAACTTGTGAAAAACCTTAAGGGATTTTGCATAAAAAAACACTTGATATATAATATTATACCATAAAATTTCAAATACTGAGGTGCTTCATTTCAATTTAAATAGTGTCATGTTTCAACAAATGATTCAGTACGCTTACCTCTAAATGCATTAGTATTTGTCACCTATAACACAATCCTTTTCCAAAACCAATGTTTTTTCCACAAGAAAATCATCTCTTCTATGGGAACACCCTTAGTCTCAGGCAAGAAAAAGTACACAAAGATGGTCATAATCGTAATCCAGCCTGCGAAGAAGAGGAATATCCCGAACTTGAAGGTACACAACAGGGAAAGGAAGGACTGGCCAATTATGAATGTGAAGAAAAGGTTTACTGCTACCGTTATGCTTTGTCCTGCTGATCGTATCTCTAATGGGAATATTTCGCTCGGCACAGTCCAGCCAAGGGGGCCCCATGACCATCCGAATGCTGTCACAAACAGGCAGATTACTACCACCACTAGTATTGAGTAGCTCTTGGAAAGTTCCTTGTCGCTGCCGAATTTGAGTCCAAGTATTACAGCAACTATCACCTGATTTTGCAATATAAGACATGATCAGGTATCGTCAAGTAAAATCTCAGAACACCAAGGCTATCTACGAGTGTATAGAATTGTGTGTGATTTATATTGTTTAGCTTTAGACATAGCAGGAGCAGCTGGTAGTCGTCCTCCCGACTGACAATATTAAAATTTCACACATAAATATTAGAAAATACAACCCAGACCCTCCCATAAATCTATAAGCCAACATTTAGTTTCCACTCCAAATTGAATATTTTTAATCCGATGCAAGTATGGTGAATCAAGACTAAATGATATTCAATGTCATCTTAACTATGGAAATGTCTTTAAAGAGACTATGCAGTCCATTGAAAATCTTGTCTTTTGTAATTGATTTATAGATCGATGGAATTATTTCTCATACCTGACATACAACCATTTGTATTCCTCCGCTTATCAGCAAAGCTCTACGACCCCATTTATCAACCGTTGCAATAGAGATAAAAGTTGATGAAGCAAGAACAGCTCCCGTCAAAGCTGAAGAGTAAAGTGATGCATTTCCGCCAAATCCTATACTCTGAAACAGGACTGGTGCATAGAAAAGAATGGAGTTTATGCCCGTGAGTATCTGAAAAGTTGGCATAAAAATCGCCATCACTAACTGTGGTCGGTTTCTCTTCTCGAGTATATTTCTAAATGGATGCTCGATGGAATTAGCAAGTTCACTCGCGTCAATTATGTCTTCCAGCTCGGCATGCACATCACTGGTGCCTCTGATCTTTTCAAGAACCTTTTTTCCTTTCTCTTGGAACCCTCTCTCGATTAGACTGTTTGGCGTTTCGGGGAGTAGGATTCCTCCAATTGTCATCAAGATAGCCGGTGCTGCAGCAAGCCCCAAGGAGAGCCTCCATCCCCAAGGACGAAGCTTTTCTGTTCCAAAATTTATCATATTTGCTGTGAAAATTCCTAGCGTAGTGGCCAACTGGAACATCATATTAAGGCCACCTCGCAAATGGGTTGGTGCCATCTCTGACAAATACAGCGGCACTGCCTTCAACAGCAAGGAGAATAAGTGAAGGGAGTTGAAGTTATAATAAATCTTGTTCTGCCAATGAAGTAAGCAAGAACCACCATTCTTATACTATAGTAGGTTCGGACGGGCAGTAACAGTTCCTTTAACACTAAAAAGGGAAACTAATTCGATGGCAACTTATATTTGAAAATTTATAGTTCGCATCTATGTTTTTGAATTGTTTGAATATTAGATATGAAACGCTTTACGAAAACTCTTTTCATGCCGTTTGATTAACAATATTTTGGTTCCTTGATTGCAAATGGGTAAAGTAGTGTACTGTGTATAACATGCCAAAACACATCAAGTTTACCTGGTTGCCAAATCCAATACCAAACCCGAGCATGAGTCGGCCTAAAATGAGCATGACAAGATTTACTGCTGAAGCATCAAGTGCAGCTCCTATCATGAAACTTATACCACCACATATTATACTTCCTCGACGGCCATATCTCCTCGTGATCGGAGATGCAACCAATGATGACACCAAACCAGCAAGATAAAGTGATGACGTAAATGCTGCAAGCTTTTGGTTATTGTACTTGCAGTAATTGTTCTCATGAGCATGCTTCTTGTTTCTGTACACTTCAGGGAAGAATTTCTCAAGAAATCCATCCATGGATGTGACTCCTCCTGATTAAAAACACAGAAAGAATCACTAATTCTGATTATCCGTACATCTTATTATAATTCATATTTATCATAAATTTCGGCACTCGAGTTCATTTTATTCATTTCTCTTACTAAATAAAAAAGGCCCGCAAATAGATTCCTCTGTTTCTCTATCCTCGCCGCTTATATTTCTATCAAATTAAGAATCGCCCAATTAATATAAAACAAAACCCAGAAAATTTCAAAATATTGGGCATATATTTGGGGAAAAAAATCTTTGCAATAACACGCACCCAGCCGAAACAATACCTGAAATCCCAATATCATAGCCGAAGAGTGATCCGCCAACGGCGGCCACAACACAAGCAATGATCACATAACCAGTGACCCTTCCTTTATATTCCTCGGCCCTCTCCTTCGGTACTCCGGCCGCCCCAATCGTCCCGCCCGGCATTGCTGCAGCTGACCTTCGAATCGAATCCTTAGCTGCTCTTCGCCTAAAAGAAGCACGTATTTCTATTTATTTATACAATCTTTAACCGATCCACATACCACAGCTAATAGTCAACATGAAGAATAATTAAAAGATCGAGAAAATTTGTCTTTTATCATCATTTGACTTGTAACTGAGTAATGGCAATTTGTTTCATTTCACATGCATTTGGCAGCTTCCAACGCGACAACTTTTCTTGAAATATATACATAATATACATACACACACATATACATATATAAGAAATATATGTTTTTATCAGGATTTAATATTCGTAGATGTTTTTGAAGAATATTAATATAATAAGAATTATGTATGTATAACATGCCTTCTTAGAATCTCACATCTACAGCAAATGTTTGATTTTTGGAATTTCTCATGCTTTGTTTTGAAATTTAGTGATAACGAAACTTAATATAATTTGAATTTTATAATATATTAAGAAAAGTTATCATTTGAATATTGGAAAAAAAAGAGACATTGGTTAAATGAGTCTCTTTAATTTCGGAAGTCTCGTTTGAGGATTTATCATGAATGGAATGTCATATCTCTTAGATGTTGATGTAAGTATATCGTTCTTCCTCTCAGTTTCAACCCTCAGTTTCTCTGAAGCTGCTAGTTTTCCAGTTTCGCTGTGCTTTTTACCCGCAATTCACTCGAGGATTTGGTAAGATCTCATGAATTTTAACGCTTACTTTCATCTTCATTGTCGTTGAGAATCATTTCAATCGCGCTTTTATTTACTTTTCTTGCTTTTACCGTGCATTATTTTCGTACCGTTTCTAAGGAATTTGTATAAATCAACTAGTTGAAATCTTCTGATTTACATTCCAGATCTCGATAATACAGTTATCCTGCGCAAAAACTGGTTTTCTTTGCGTTTTTCATGATTTCCCCATCTGAGCTATCCAGATCTGCCAGTAAGTGGAAAAGGATGAAATCTATTTCCAAATTCAATACCTTGGTCTTGCTTATTTTCATGGCGTTTTTTCACCTAGGACACGGGTTTTACCTCCCTGGTAGTTACCCTCACAAATATGCAGTGGGTGATGAGTTGAATATGAAGGTCAATTCTTTGACTTCAATAGAGACTGAAATACCCTTTAGCTATTATAGTTTACCGTTTTGTGAGCCAAAAGAGGGTATTAAGGATAGTGCAGAAAATCTTGGTGAGCTGCTTATGGGAGATAGGATTGAGAATTCTCCGTATAGATTTAAGATGTACACGAATCAGACTGAGATTTTTCTGTGGCAAACTAAGCCTTTGTCATCAGAGGAATCAAAACTTCTGAAAAAGAGGATTGATGAGATGTATCAGGTCAATGTGATTCTTGATAACTTGCCTGCTATTCGGTATGTATAGAAGGATGGAATTACGTTGAGGTGGACTGGTTACCTTGTTGGTGCTAAGTCGCAGGATGGCTACTTTTTGTTTAATCACTTGAAATTTACAGTCCTTGTACATAGATACGAGGAACCCAATGTGGCTCATGTTATGGGCACTGGGGATGCGGCTGAGTTGATACCGACAAATGGAAACTCGGGTTCTGAAGCACCTGGGTATATGGTTGTTGGTTTTGAGGTGGAGCCTTGCAGTTTCAAGCACGATGCTGACTCCCTGAAGAAGTTGGACGCGTATGACAAGTACCCGGCATCAATTAAATGTGATGGGAACACACCTGCCATGGCTATTACAGAGAATGAGCCACTGGTTTTTACATATGAGGTGTCAATTGTAGAGAGGGACATCAAGTGGCCATCAAGATGGGATGCGCATTTGAAAATGGAGGGAGCGAAAGTTCATTGGTTCTCGATTCTGAACTCGCTCATGGTAGTCACTTTCCTGGCTGGAATTGTTCTTGTAATATTTTTGAGGACTGGTAGGCGAGATCTGACTCGGCATGAGGAACTCGACAAGGAAGCTCAAGCGCAGATGAACGAGGAGTTGTCTGGATGGAAACTCATCTTGGGTGATGTTTTTCGTGTGCCTACTAATCCGTCCCTTTTGTGCGTGATGGTTGGAGACGGAGTTCAGATTATCGGAATGGCTGTTGTGACGATCTTGTTTGCTGCCCTTAGATTTATGTCCCCAGCATCCCGTGGCACACTGATAACTGGTATGCTGTTTTTCTACATGATTCTTGGATTTGCTGCTGGATATGTCGCTGTTCGGATGTGGACAACCATCTTCAATGGAAATAAAAAGGGATGGATTCAGTCTCATGGAAGGTTGCTTGTTTCTTCCCCGGTATATCCTTTCTCATTCTTACAACTTTGAATTTCCTATTGTGGGGTAGTCACAGCACTGGAGCAATTCCATTTTCATTATTTGTCATACTTATTTTGCTGTGGTTTTGTATCTCGGTTCCGCTTACCCTCGTGGGTGGTTACTATGGTGCAAAGGCACCACATTTTGAATATCCTGTTCGAACTAACCAAATTCCCCGCGAAGTCCCTCCTCAGAAGTACCCATCTTGGCTTTTGGTTCTTGGGGCTGGTACTTTTCCTTTTGGAACACTTTTCATCGAGCTTTTCTTCATCATGTCAAGCATCTGGATGGGTCGCGTGTACTATGTTTTTGGATTTCTCCTAATAGTTCTTATGCTTTTGGTGGTAGTCTGTGCTGAGGTATCCCTTGTTATTACTTACATGCATCTTTGTGTGGAAGATTGGAAATGGTGGTGGAATTCTTTCTTTGCTTCCGGTTCTGTCGCGATATGCATTTTCTTGTACTCTATCAACTACCTGATATTCGATCTTAAGAGTTTGAACGGTCCCGTCTCAGCTACCCTTTACCTGGGTTATTCACTCTTCATGGTCCTAGCCATTAATCATTATGCTCGCAACTGGCACGATTGGCCTTCTTTCATCATTATGGTTCGTGCATTACCTATTTTCTTCAGTGAAGCTGGACTAAACTCATCTTCGGCCGTATACAATTGTTCGAATCTGATGCACAGATGCTTTACAAAATTTTGTTCCTATTTCCTTTTTTTTTTTTTGCTGTATTTGCTAGCTAGTTTACTGAAATTTGCATTGGTGGCTGGATTTTTATTTCATATATGAGGCAAAATGTGACCTCTTTGTCCGATGTTTGTTTTATTGATTTGTATGATTTCAGTATCAGTCGTTCGTTCCCCATTCCTTGGATCTTGAGTTGAGATTTCAGCTTCACCTGCAATCCCTTTTTTTGAGTTTTCGAGTCGAGAACGTATGATACAAGCTCGAATGTACACGTTGAGCGACTCGAGTTTGCACTATATCTCCTTATTTCTTATGCTACTTAAATTGTTATATAGGAAACTTGAGTTTGAATCATTTTTATGTCTTTATTATTATTATTTTTTTTCAATATTATTTTATTTTATTTTATTATTTTCATGCATTGAATTCTTTCATGTACCATATATTGTTTCCAATAATTGCTTTTTACAGAGACTTAAATGATGGTGATGCTTCGTTTTCCATAAATTTGGCGACCGGAAGCTTTTCAATCTCAGGTTTGAAAAACTTGATAACTTGTCAGATGGGTTTTTTAAAGCTCACAATTTATCGAACTTAGTTGAGTATATAATTTAAATTGATTGATATTAGGTTGGACTTGAATATGGGCATATAAGTTTATGTCGAGTAGCTTAAAAAACATTACTCTTAATCTTAACTAAGAGGTCATTATGTTACTTACTTAGGATATCAAATATATTCATTATTATAATTAGATAAATACCAGTCATATAATAGACGATGAACCTATTTTTTGAGATCACAACGTGATTTTTATAAATAAAAACGTACTCTATAAATTACAAAAATATTTTATCTTCGTTTAATTAAAAAAACCATTTTAGTAAATGAATAATTTAGTTTATTTAAATATATCACATTTCAATAAAATGTTTATTTATATTTAAAATTTTTAAATTGCATGATACTACGTCTAGCTCAAAAAAATATCAGAAAAAATGTTTTTAAATTTAATAATAAAAAAATTTAGAAGTAGAACACAAATTTTATTTATCGTAAATTTTTTTTACCGCCGATTAACTTTGGATGTATATGAGTATATGACGCTCCAAAATATCTATGTTAATTAATAGTTTACTAAAAAATAGATTTTTTTTTAGAAAAATAGCTGAGAGGACTTGGCCCCACAAAGGCACTGTGCCAAAGACCACCTCCATACGTGCCGGTTCATGCAACAAAGCTGCCCACATATGCCGCAAATGTCGCTCACGCAACACGTTAGCAAACACCCCACCCTTTTTTCTTCAATTAACCTACGCCCCATCGATTCCAACCAACAAATGCAAAGAGAATACCCAACAAATTCATTTTCCCAATAGACTAGGCAGGCGGTGAAGCAAGCAGTATCACATGGCGACAGGGGCAGCCGGAGACGGACTTCTCCGGGGTATGTTCGAGGGCTGCATCTCCGGCGGAGACATGGGTGTCAAACGGCGGCCGTATCACAAAAATTGCGGATGCGCTTTACACGAATCGCGCGGGAGCTGCAAGCATTCGTCCCGGTACAGCGTCGTTTCCTATCCCATCAGGCGGTCGTGGAGCGAGGGCTGCCTGTCGTTGATGGGGGCCGCTGGTCAATCCTCGCCATGTTCCTCCCCCAACCCAGCCGTGGGTGGGATCAAGAGGGTGCAGACGCAATTGGTGTTGTGCAAAGAGGAAAACGAAGAGGTGAAGACGGCGAGTGTTTGAATTTTGATACTAGCAAGCTTTGAATTTTTTGTTTTTTGTTTTTCCTTTACGAGGATGTAATTTTTCAGAATAATAATTCGTGCCTGGTTTTTGGATACAAACGCAATAATGTTTGCATTAATTATTCACATCAACCCCAAAAAAAATTCATGTTCGGAACATTTTGAGAAAAACTAAAAAAATTCCAATGAGGTACTCAATTTATCTCTATACATTTATTATTTTATATTTATATAACTATATCTAAATAGATAATTTATCAAAGATATATACTTGAAAACGGAGAATCGTGGGATGTTGAATTATACTAGGGTAAAGTGATGGACAGTCCCCAATCTAAACCAAAGTTTGCTTCAACTCCCTGGAGAGAGAAAAAGGTCACAAATATACCCCTATTACCCTTTTTCCTATTTTAAATATTAATTGATTCCATTCCCGCGCTTTCCTAAATGGTATCAGAGCTTTAGGTTGATTTATTTCAAACACAAAATTTATTGTTACAAAGAAACGAAATGTTTGAGGAGGAGAATTTCGAAAATTATGAATCCGAACTTAGGTTCGAGAAAAATAATTAACAAGAATTATTCCAATATTTTGGAATATAAACAAGGGAATCTAACTATTGTTAGATATCAGAAACAGAAAGGGAAGCATCAGCATCCTCAGGTAAACTTATGATTCAATCTAATAAGTTTATGGAAATTATACCAGATTCTTCTAAGCTCTCTTTAGATCTTAGAGAAATTCAGAAAACAGTACAAAACTATGGTAATATGCTATATTTTGTACCACAACGAGTTGAAAAAATCCTTGAAAACCAGGAAGAAATTCTTGGAATATTAAAGGATATTCAAACAAGAATTCAGAAACTAGAACAACAACNAATAATTCAAAAAAAAAAAAAAAAAAAAAAAAAATCATGTTCGGAACATTTTGAGAAAAAACTAAAAAAATTCCAATCAGGTACTCAATTTATGTTTATACATTTATTTTATATAACTATATCTAAATAGATAAGTTATTTTATATAATTATATCTAAATAGATAAGTTATCAAAGATATTAAAATCATCAACATAAGAAACACTACTAGCCCTGCGACCGGACGCGCCAACCAATGACCATATAGATCTGTTAAACCAGGGATCCAGCTTTCCAAGGCAAGCCAAGGGTGGATTTAGTGGTCAAAAGCTAACACTATCCTTGCGCATCTTTTGATGTGGCACATGACGTTTGACATGGAACTCATCGACAACAACACGTCAACACAGTTATAATAAATGAGGAGAGACTACCATGTCCAACACCTATCTCTATGATGCCCTCTTATTGCCTCGACTCGATAAACTTGTTTCGATGTCCATGTCCAATATCCAATTTCTTGAAGATAAAATGTTACGTTCTGTAATTGTTGGAGTGTAATAATTATGTTTATTTGGAAGTAAAATCAAAACATAATGTTTAAGTTGATGTACAATTTAAAATATTAGAATTGTATTGTTTTCATTAACTATAATTTTCGATAAAACGACAAATGCTCGATTCTACAATCGGTATCAAAGACAAAGTCACGTGTTCGATTCATATTGATAGCAAGAAGTATAATTATTGAATGATGAATTTTTGGAATGCAATAATTGCTTCTACTTGACATAACAATCGAAACGTGTTATTTGAGCTACTGTATAACTTAAAAGATTAGAGTTGCACAAGCTATAAACAAATGCTATGTGTCTATACCATTTTAAAAAATCAGGAGGATCTCTTTGAATTTTATTTTATGACCTCATTAACTTTAACTTCATGGGTCGGTATTTTCTATGAAAGTAAAGGGAAGACTGGTTTCAATGTCCCAACTACATGTCCTATATTGGTGTATTTATTTCACATGGAAACTTCACTTGTAAGACCTTTAATGTCGCTAACTTCGTGACAATGAGGCCATGTCTTGACAAAGATAATCTACTAGAAAGCATTCGTGATTACAAGACATGGAAAGAACAGATGATTTGCCTGTTCGAAAGCCAAGATTTACCGGGTTTCGTAGACGACAAAACCCTGCCTTCCCCGCCATCTGATCATGGAGAATCTACGGAGAAATTCTGGAGAAGAACAGACAGGCTTATAAAGGGATGGATTTTAGGTTCACTTGGGGGGGTCATGCACTTCACGCTGTGGTGGGATTGAACAGTTCAAGAGAAGTTTGGTTGGAGTTGGAGAACGTATTCGATATTCATAAAAGAGCAGATAATAATGAAGTTCGAAACCCGCTGACAACTGATTGGAACGATGAGAGTAATGAAGATGGGACAGTGGAGCTTCTACCAGAGGCAGAGGCATCGAACAATGCTTTGGATCAGGGAAATATTGTTGACAGTGGTAAGTTATGCATGCATCAGTTACCGTTTCTTGATTATTTGGTTTGAACTTTGAACTATACATAGGCTGAAAATATATATATGCAGGTGAGGATATCAACTCGTACTTTCCGTTGTATAAAGCAGCATTGAGTGGTGATTGGAGTGAAGACAAGAAACTATTGGACGAAATCAGAAAATGAACCATGGCCACTCTCGTTAGTTTCCCGGAAACACTTCTGCAAATAGCAGTGGAGACAGAAAAATCAAATTATTTCGTGAGGAATTTGTTAGAAATAATCCCTGAAGATGCCCTGGTATGGAAAAATATCGGTGGTGACACTGCTTTACACCTTCCTGCTTTGGTTGGGAATACGGAAGCTGTGATCATGCCGGTGAATAAAAACCCCGAGTTGCAATATATCATCTGAATTTGTTTGTGAGTATGAAAAAATGTTAATTTGTTTGATTCAAGATCGGTGCCAATTGAAATTGTGAATATGTACTTTTGACGTCACAGATTTGGCATTGTATTTGGTGAACAAATATCCGAATATGGCTACATTAAAAGATTGTGAGAATGATGCTTTGTTGGAAATTTTAGCTGGAATGGGCTCTTTGTTCCTCAAGGGAGAGAGTTTGAGTTGGTGGCAAAATTGGATCTACTCCGGTAAGTCTTTCTTTCTTTCTCTTATAAAATTAGCAGTATCCTTGCATGATAATTGAATAAGAAAATAAAGTAGAATAATATCAAAACTGAAACTATATATAAAGTCTGACAAGATTACCAGTTGCCTACTTGAAGAACCAAAGTCTTACTCCTTAGTTTCTCTGAGTATAATCAATTCAACGCACACTCATTGGGATTTAAGCCACGTTTTGCGTTTGCCGCTAGTAAAACCATAAAGCCCGTGTGATTTTTGATAGAATAGCCCGTTCGTATTTATGTCCCTCAAAATTTTTGTACTTTGTAACTACTTCCTTTGATGTTTAGGCACTGTTTACAACCTCTAAAAAAACTGATTCTTCACTTTTCAACTTTAAAAAAAATCAGTTATTGTTTTTGTTTTTCTTAATCCCAAATTTCACTTATGTTTATGTTCAATTTAATTGAAATTCAGAAGTCAGTCACGTGTTGATTCTGGTTATTTCAAAATGGTTATGGTATTTTGGAAAATGAATAGAAAATTTTCTAATATTTTTCTATAATCTAATATTACCCTACATTCATTCATACCATCAAATATTCTCTTTTGCAAAACACTTCAAATTTGTTTTTTTTTCCATATTTTATTAAAAAGTTAGTCCTAAAATCACTTATTTGCCAAAATTTCACGTTAATATTTTTTTCTCAACTTTTGAGTTTTATTTTCAAGAATTAACCATTTTGATTTTTTTTCCACTTCTTTACTATCTATAAATCGAATTACTTTCTAAAAGCATAATCTTTTACACACACTTCCTTAATCTAGTTGCTCTCTCATGAATTGTTCCTTTCATTTTTTTCAAATAAGAGATTAGGAATTGGCTTAATCCTCTCCTCGACACTGGCGGCATAAAAATCAATCTCTCGTGTCCTTTTTTCTAATTCCAATCTTCATGTAGTGAGATCTACATTCAATCAATCTTTGAATTACTCTTCATTTCATGCGGTCTCCCTGAACATTGCCAAGGATTACATTCACGGTTATAGAGAATTTCATCAGCAACCGGCAGCGTCGGATTGAACCTTTCGACCCATCTTCATGTTTACTTACGAAACCAGTTATGTAATCAAGACACCACATAAATGTATGAAGCTATTTTTATTTTCCTACCCTATTTCGTCCTCAAGTCTTATCCTGGAACGTGAAGGTATACCTTTGGCACCACCAACATCGAGAAGTCATTAAGTTTTTACTAAGGTCCACCATTATTGTCATTCCTGTCACCTAAAATGTTCCATGTAAGAATTTGTTAGCGAATCTTCAATTATACAAATAAATGGGCTGGGAGAGTGAGTTCCCATGCAACACCCTTCAATTCTTAAATAAGTAGATGATATCAGGAACAAATTTAATTGGTATACCATCATATATAAAGGGAGTGGTACTTCAGGTAATAAAGAGGCACACACAGAAATCATCATCAGTTGATTGTGATGATGTAATTTCAACTAGGACACCTTGTTTCTCACTTGACAAATTTGATTTTGATTATCGAATTATGAGTATATTCTGTGTCAAGAGAATCAAGGATAAGAAAGTAATGCATCAACAAACGCTTAAACTTGCCAAATGCTTATGCGAAAGAACAGCGTCTCTGCCTTATAGTGAAGCTGAACCGACACACACAGTGGAATTCATGAGCTCGATGAAGTGATCGTAGATATGTTTACCGCGGCTGTCTGCTAAAGATGTCGAAACAAGAAGCAACATATTTCTCTTGGCAGCAAAAACCCTTCTCATAAACTCAATCTTGTTTCTGGTGCAGCTTTGCAAATGCAACGTGAATTACAATGGTTTAAGGTAAATAATTTCAGCCAAACCGCAAAGAAGTTCAAAATTTCATAAGAAACTTTTAAAACTTGCAAATACACAAAATAATTCTTATACATGAGTATCCCTCTAAAATTTTAATTTGTTGTATCATCTTACCGAGCTCTTGCCTATTTGCTCAAGTACACTTCATTATTGTGGCTGAATACTTCATTATAATTGCGCAGGAAATGGAAAAATTTGTACTCGATCTATCACCGTTACTTCATATAAGGCTTTTGCTCAACCTTTATAACTATCATATAACTCATTCGTTACAAATATATATAATGAAAAAATATTGGAAAATCAAAGTTTTCAAACAAACTTCTTAATTTATCCTTATTTAAATTCAATAAAAAAATAGTTACACGTTCTCCAATATTTAGTAAATAAAAAGAAAAAAAATGTAGAAATTACACTAAATATTTAAAACGACCGAAAAAGCAAATGTTACATATATATTTGAAACGGAGNGAGAGAATCTCAGACTGATTTCCATACTGGTGGAGGTTCACACCCTTCGGGAACAAGGACAAGGAGAAATCAAATTCCCTTGCACCAAACCCCCTATGGGAAAACTGTTTTAGATCCTATACATCCTTACGGGGTTATGCTTAACCTTGATGTATTAGATTTCAAAAACAGAGAAGAACTCATAGATGATTGGACATCTGCTATGAGAATTGCAGCAGGAACACTTGATCTCAACAGAGAAGGATTCATTAAACTCCTAGAAATAAGTCTTATG
>NC_133307.1:28556947-28562577 GCF_012295235.1 Primulina huaijiensis
TTTTTTTTTTTTTTTTTTTTTTTTTGGGTTTATTTGCGAACATATAATAGGTAAGGCAAAGGATTAACGAGTTTGGAAGTATTTAATATTGGGGGTCGAAAGTGGAGAATCGTGGGATGTTGAGTTATCCTAATACCACGTTTCGAAGGATTTCTCTCACCTTGTTTAGATAGTTAGAGAATGTAACGTATTTATTTTGTTGGGATTTATTTTTGCAAAAGGTTAATGCATGAACTTTGAGCCTATTAATTTAATATGTCCCATTTTGTTAAATATATTTATTTAATTTTCACACGACAGCACTTTGATTTTAGCATCGATCGGGGCACACATATAAATTATATAATAAGATTGCTACTTATTATGTTATTGTAGATTAAAAATCTATTTTTATAGCAGTTGCCGGAAATTGTATGTACGTAATTGTTTGGTTATGGAAAACAAATTAGATAGATACATGAAAAGTGAACAGAGATTATTATATTTCAAATCTTTTAGTTTTTCTAAGCCACAAAAAAAAAAATTTTTAATATATATTTAAAAAACGTAACTACACAATACTTTTATAATAACTATTTCGTTTTCGTTTTTCGTTATAATTTTATGAAACCAACATGGCAACACATGGTACATAAAATGTTCATAGGAATCAAGTCTGCAAAAGCAGGAGACCAACCCTAATTAGGCTACGCAGATCCTAGAGAGAAAAAAACTCTTTTTAAATCTGTTAGTTTTTCTAAGCCACAAAAAACAACAAATTTTTTTAATATATATTAAATATTTTAAATAAATTATGTTATGATATGTATAATCATTATATTGTCGGACATCGTGTCATGTCCCAATTCCAAGACTGTACAAGCATGATTGTACAATAGAATCTTGTAACAACTACTTTGTTTTCGTCATGATTTTATGAAAATTGTCCATTACAATTCAGTCACTCCAAATATATTTTTATAACCCATATAATAATAGGGACATCACATATTACAAATAGTGTCCGATAACATGTTATACGAAGTGTCCATATATGATGCATATCCTCCTAAATTATTCCACCACACCACACTTTCGAGGAACCTTCTTACCCCGCCCCCCCCCCCCTATATCAGTGTACATATATATCACTACTCTTCCCCCCATAATAATTTCAATGGATCGAAAGAAATAATATTCAACACTATCAAAAGCCTATATTTCGCCTAACTTCAATTCCCAGAAACAAAATATTAATTTTCTTAGCAAGAATCCATCCATCAATTAAATGGCAGGCATGCTACCTGGAGTCGAAGCTGCAAGAAGAAGAAAATGCCACCAGAGCTCCGAATCACTCCTGTCGACAACTTCCTACGTTGGCTTCTCCATGAGGCGCTCTTCTCTTACTTCAGCCTCTTTCATGGTATTAATCATCGGATAATTCCAATCCAATCCAATCTATTATGCATATAATAGTTATGTTGTATCTTCTTCTGTTTTGGACTCAATCTGCAGCGGAATCCGGCGAAGCAGGCATTGTTTGACGAGAGCGAGCTTGGCGGGGAAGCGAGGGAGGCGAAGAAGAGGTTGGATGCAAGGCTGCAGCATCGATGGAAGTCGCAAAGCAAAAGGTTGGTTGGTACAGACGATGATTTCAATACAATTCGTATTAAATTATTCGTTCTTGAAATTGCACATGCTTGGCTGGAATTATTTAGGTTTTGTAGTCCGCAGCATTATATCATGATAAATAAATAAGAAAATATGAAATAATCATCAAAGATAATATTGGCTATAAAATTTGGAATATAAAGATTGATCGGCATCCGATAAATTGATTTTTTGAATTCGAAAAATATCAGTTTAACCAGTTCAGTTCGATTATTTCTTCTCAAAATTGATCAAATCGAAGCAATAGAACGTTA
Source organism: Primulina huaijiensis (assembly GCF_012295235.1). Taxonomy (NCBI): domain Eukaryota; kingdom Viridiplantae; phylum Streptophyta; class Magnoliopsida; order Lamiales; family Gesneriaceae; genus Primulina; species Primulina huaijiensis. The sequence goes on from NC_133307.1 coordinate 28,558,852, forward strand.
GAATTTCTATGTTTTTACATTTTTTTTAGAAATTGTTATATTGGCATGTTTTAACATTAGTGAGTCTAATGATTTTTTTTTTTAAGTTTATTTGGTTTAATCTTTAATAATTCGATTAATTGGTAATGTAAACGACAATTAATTGTCAACTCTATTCATCGATGCTTCGACAGAAGTGAGAAAGGATATTGGTAGGAACACTTTTTTACCTGTAATTTTAAAATCGGCTGTAGATTAAAAAAAATAAAAAAATTAAGTAAAGGCCGAAAATAATAAAATTTTAAAATTTATGATTGTGAAATTATATTTGTCTGTATACAATATATCTACTTCTACTTATATGAAAGTGGCAATAAGTTGTATTTGGCCAGTTTTCTCCCGGTTGCCGGTTAAGAGCCATAACACGTGTTGTGTGTTTCTTGCGCCGATAATCAATAGTGTGTGCTGTCATTACGAGATGCATCGCCCTACCACGCGTCGTACGAGCATCCTCCTTCCTCCCCGATTTCTTCCTGCTTTCCTGTTCTTCTCTGTTGGTTGCATTTGTTTTTCGGCTTTCCCCAACTCTCCATCTTTTTGTGCTCCTTCCTCCTTCAAGTCTTCGTGCTCCGCCCGAACTTCACGCCCAACAGGCAGACAACGACAACCGGTGAGTTACCTCTTTCCTTCTCTTTGGCCTTGATTATTTTGTGTTGTCTTGCTCTGATTAGGTTGTTCACCTTGTTTTTTTGCCTTCTTTCAGCGTCGTGTCAGCATCTTCATTCCTCCCCTACTTCTTCCTGATTTCTTGTTTTCCTCTGTTGGTTGCATTTGTTGTTCGGTTATCCCAAACTCTCCATCTTTTTGTGCTACTTTCTCCTTTAAGGCTTCGTGTTCCGCCCGATCTTCACGCCCAACGGGCAAAAAACGACACCCGGTGAGTTATCTCTTTTCTTCTCTTTGGCCTTGATTATTTTATGTTGCCCTGCTCTGATTATGTTGTTCTTCCTGTTTTTTTTGCCTTCTTTCAGCTACATTGATCCCTTTGGTTCACTTCCGCTTAGTTTATGCTTTTCCCCATGTTTTTCTTCCTTTCTGTAGCTACGTTAGACGGCTTGGTGCGTGTCATTCGGTTACCCGTAATGCCTCATTTTGGCTTCGTTTCCAAAGCTTCTTTGTAGAGTTTCTTTGGTTTCCCCCCTTCTCGCGCGGGCCGCACTTGCTTCTCCTTTATTATAGATCAACTGTGTTTTCTCCTCGGTCCTGTTCGTCCTTGTTGTTTTTTCCTTTCCCTCTCCGTCTAGACTACACTTATCGTTACTTGCTCACCTTATCTTGAAGTATTTTACCTTGTGCCTTTTTAGTGGGTCTTTGTTTTTCCCTTGTTGTTAGTTTCTCCTTGCTGCGGCTTTTGGTTTTTAATTGAGCTACTAAAGAAAATAATTTGGCACATCTTCGCCACGGCAATTGAAGATTGCTCTGAAATTCCTTTGAGCTGCTTTGCTTCTTACTTTCTATTAGGCACGTCCTACTTGTTTTGAGTTGTTTATCCCCATACTGACCTTTAAAGTATGCTGTTGTTCTGCTCCTGAATATATTTATGTTGTATATATAGGCGAACTGTTCCTATTACGAGGCCCCCGCATCTTACCCCTATGGCAAGCTCGTCCTCTCGTGCTGTATACAGGTTTGCTATTTCTTTGTTGTTTTATTAGTTTACCCTTTAGTTTTCTTGGTTTATTACTGCACCCGTGGTTTTCTCATCCCATCCTTATTAGTGTTGGCATATTTTCCCTACTAGCTTTTGTGGTGTCAAATTATAGGTTATAGATCATTATTGCGTGTTTCTTTTTTTACAAAATTGTGTCGTATTTACCGTTATTTAAGAATTCCATAAACCAACGCACCGAGCAATATTAAGATCAGACATTTTGAATTACTTGCTGTTATAAAATAACAATGATGCTGCGTCATAAAGAAATGTACGCACTACAAAAATAAATACAACATATAATAAAAAAAAAACCCATGCAATATCCAGTAAACAATTTCATGCTATAATAAATTATATCTAAGGCCTTTCTACTTATTTATACGATATCGTTTTTTTATTGCTAACTTACAACTAACAACTGTTATATTATTACTCTAAACTAAGCAAAATAAGGAACTTTGGTAATATTCATTCTAAAACATTTTGCTCAGGGAAAAATGCATACTTACAAATACAAAATATGGACTAAATAATGAAAAACGAGGTATATGTTTAAATAATACAAGAGAAAAACCTAAAAGAGGCTTTAAATATACTCAATAATATAATAACCACTGGTTATATTACAAAAAAAACATTTATGCCCTTACACTTGTCAATAATGTAAAACATTTAAGTTGCTTATATTGAGGTGGCCAAAAATAATCAAACCAAGTGTCATACCCCATCTATGACTCACCTTCTTCCACATGATATATATGAATTTATCTACCATCAACTAGCTTGCAAGTACTTACCTTAACATTTCAATACTTTCCTTTCTGGAGCAAAACATACGTCTTCTAAATCAACTCCAATGGAAAACACCTCGTGCTGTGATTGTATCGACTGCACTCAACGTTATTACAATTATCTTCTTTCTGTTATTACAATTCTCTTTCTGAAAGAAGATGAAGAACTAATAAAAAGATTTTACTCGAATCCAGTATGAGTCATCCTCTTACAAAGAGCGCTGAAGATGGAGTCAAAGCTTTCTCTTCTACTAGACTACGCAGCCGATATTGAAAAAGTGCTAGATGTCAACGTTATTCGTCAAACACAGTATGTAAATTAAACAGATACTAGAACAACTATCTTATTTTTTGGAATCGTTTATTTCAGAAACATTTACATTGACCTACTAGCAATTATAAAATATATTCTATAGATTCTTCATCTAGAAAAGTTGTGTTAACTTTATTTTTTACACTTAGTAACCTTTTCCCTCTTGTAATTCATAAATAACTTTATGACATGTTATTTGCATAACATTTTTTCGTACTTAATTTATGTATTCTCAATAATTTTAGGCTCTAACTTACCAAATTATTAATGACCTAACTAATAACTGATGAATTTCGGGGATTTCTAAGCTTAATCAATAAATCATATATATGACATTTGCATTATAGATAGGCTCAAGAAAAACCGATATATGAAAAAGCTTATTCAATCGTATTATTGCTTACATTCACCTACGCCTTATATTTGGCCTCTGTTTTTAAAAAAAATCCAACTTTAATAAAATATAAATATTTTAGCCAATTGTTTCGTTTTAATAATATAAAATGATATAGTGAGATTTTCTACCTATTTTTATTTATGATACGTTAAATTTATATATTTCAATACAAGTGAATATACTAAAATCTAATACACGTTATAATGGGCTTTTATTTTTTCAAGTTCGGCTCCGCAGGTTGAAACAAGGAATGAGATACTCTTGTGATCGTACGAGCATAAATAAGAGTTTTGTGCTTCTTAAATATGTGTTATTTGATAACATTAGACATAAAATATGTAATTTATCAATCTACTACTACAATTAGACTTTATTAGTATTTTCATACCATGGTTTAGCCAACCTCTAGATTGTTTCTTAAATTTATCAAAAATGCCAATATGTACAAAACCGAGAATGTTCCAATTTTAACTTATATATACATTTAAAAAACAATAAATTTCTACAATTTTTTTTCCACACATCATTTTCT
>NC_133307.1:28562767-28608117 GCF_012295235.1 Primulina huaijiensis
ACACACACACACACACACACACACACACACACACACACACACACACACACACATATATATATACACAAACACATATATTCCTACATCTAATATGTCGTTTTACATTTATATATAATTCGTATATATAACCTAATTGCCTATAATTTTTTGTTTCGGTAATGCTTACTTCTCTGTTTCTTAGATTTAGCATCTCTAAATTTTCTCACACTGATAAAGCCACCTCGATAATGATTTAACATCTCAGACTTCATATTATCTCCTATATTATTTTACCCACAAAATACAACTGTTTTATTTTGTTTTATATCAACATAATTGTAATGCATTAAAATAAAAACTCATACAATTAAATATATACAAATATAAACGCATATTTATCGGTTTTAAAATACTAGTAAATTTTAACATTTATTACATGAAAACTTGGGTAAACACCTCAAATATTTGAGGTGCCTACAACTAGTACAAATATAAAGCAAGCATCTTAAAAAATTTAGTGGAAAGCGACCGTGTCACCCAATTTCTTTTGCCCCGGCCCGCTATTGGCCATAACCAGTGTTCCTTAATATCAAATCAGTTTCAGTTGATTGTGGATCCAATGAATACTATTGCTTTAATTTTTTTTGTTACATGAGATCAACAGTGTCGTGTATCAGGACTAATGATGATCATTCGATCTACAATGTGTAACATTCCCATCAAATTAATGTTTTAGTTTAAGTTTTATAATAGAAAGATGTCCCAATTTTTTAATTTTAAAAAAAAATTGAGAAACTTTGATTCCGTTATGTTTGTCATTTCTCCATTTTTATAATATTTTTTACCCAACATAAGTTTATGTAATTTATATTTTATTTACGCGTGGGCGATTTCAGATCATCGAGTGAACAAGCGAAGGAAGAGCCGAAGAAATTAAAATGGTTAAAAATAAAGTGGAAATCAAGTGAAGAGGAGGAATGTGCAGTTTGTTTGGAGCAAGTTAAGGGGGAGGGAGAGAGCATAATGCATTTGCCTTGTGTTCATAAGTTTCACACCGAGTGTTTGGTCCCATGGTTGGAGACCAATGCAAATTGCCCTTGCTGTAGAATGGAAATTCATTAATAATAAAGTTCCATTAATATAATTCGAGATATCTTAAATTTTTAAGATAAATTTATATGTCGAATTGATCTATAAGAAAATCATATAGAGAAGGAATTAATTTAAAAAATTGAAATAAAATAACGATAATGTCGTTTTAGATGAAAAAATAAGACGAAATAATATTTTAAAGAACCATGTGAAAGAACTTATTTATTTATCTATCGTATATAATAGCAAAACGGGACACGGATTGGGTAAGTTTAATATATTGATTTCATTTGTTTTTTTTAATGAATAACATATTTTTAATTTTCAAAATTAATGAGTTTATTTATATTTTTTATATAAAAAATAAAGATTATTATTTTTCAAATATTTGAATTTATGCTATTTATTATAGGAGAGAGATTTCTTGATAAGTACACAAAACAAAATTTACGTATCATGATATTAGGTGGCAGATTTATTTTTATGATCATATCCTACTTATGTTATATGATTTTATTATGCACTAGTTATATTTGAATATTTTTGTTGAGCTTGGATGATAAATCTAAAAATATGTTTTGAACGATGACGAGCAATGGGAGTAGTCGAGGTTTATATAAGACCTTCTACTTTCAAAATATAATTATAAAAAATAGTGAGAGACTATAATGTAATTTTGATATATAAATTAAAAAATAAAAGAATAAAAAATGACTTCAATAAGAATTGAAGCTATAACCTAAATCCCAAGAAACAACGATTCTATCCGCTGAACTACATATAACTTAAATTAAAATTTTAACATTTTATTAATATATATAATTTTTAAAACAGATCATGACATCAAAGTTAGTCACTCTAAGTGTCTCAAACTTAATAAAATAGTATAGATTTTGCGAGATGTCATGATATTTTTTTTCTTTTTAGATTAATTTAATTATATATTATATACTATTAAAAAATCTTAATAACAATATCAATTTATGTTATCATGAATAATCAATCAACCCCAACCTTGAAGTTTGAACACAGTAAGGAAATATCATAAATAAAAGGAAATATAAAATGGGCCATATCGGCTGGCTATATTGCGAATATGGGCTATTTATAACGCTGGAAAGAATCCTAATATCTCCACCAGCGGGTTACCGATTTCGGAGTCTAATGCACCTTCAATGTTTGATCGAGCCTGAGAATTTACGAAATTCTTGGAAATTGGAACCAGAGAAAATGTGGTCACACGAAAAGATGTGGCCTTTGGGGGGTTTCGAGTGGGCGGAGCTTCCGGAAGATCTGAAAGTTGAGATTTTGTGTCGGTTGCAGAGCAAGGCTCTTATGAGGCTTAAGTGCGTCTCAAAATCTTGGTACTTTTTGATTTCCTATGCTTGCGCTCCTATGATATCTTCTCTTTCCCGTTCTGCCACTTTTTGTGGCTTCTTCTATACCCATAAAATCGTTAGGCTTGGCCGGCATTTTCTTGATTTTTTGTCCGCGGAAGAGTATTCCGGTGAATTCTACCCCCGATATCTACCTGAATTGTCCGGACTTTGGAAATCTCGTAGAGCGTTTCTGCCTTTTGAGGACACGCCATCGGCCATTCAAAGTTACTGCAACGGGCTTTTTATTTTGGTCCGCTCCGGCTCAAATCCCACCGAGTATATTGTCTGCAATCCAACCACCTGTGAGTACATTGAACTTCCCATCAACCCCCATCACATAGGTGATGATAATGATCCCCATGTTGCCTCTTTAGCTTTTGATCCCAGTGATTCTACTATGTCCTTTAAGGTTGTTCGAAGGGCAGCCGATGTGTCACTCTCACATCCTATAAAGCTGGACCTTTTCACATCCGACTCAGGTAATTGGGCCACCCGTGTTCTAGTTCTTGACCACGTGCTTCATGGGTTCAATTGGATCGATCATTCTGTTTACGTGAATGGGCTTTTGTACGTGATATCTCTGGCCAAGTATTTACTTGGCTTTAATCTCCGTTTCACAACCAAAACAGATATTACTCATCTGGCCATTGAGTTGCCTCATAAAGAAAAATTCGATGATTGTGGATCATTTGGGACATCCAGAGGGTGTGTGGTTTATTCCAATAATGACAAGTCTAAAATACTAGTCTGGCGGTTAGAACACGGTGTTCACTGGATTCTCCAGCACATAGTGAGCATCGATGAGATGGTGTCTCAACACCCGCGACATAGGTGGTTGCGGTGGCTCCACAACATGGGAGAGATTGAAGTTTACGGCTTTCATCCCAAGTCAGAAGTAATATTCGTAGGAACACCTCGCCTAGTGCTCCAATATAGTCCGAATACCAAGCAGCTTAAAATTTTCCGTCAGTTCCGACGCGGACGGGAAATCGTGTGTGGTCAATACAAAATGTACCCTTCCTCGTGCTGCCCTGTTATTCTGAATGGTGTTCTCTCTTCATCCAGTAAGTTCTCCTAGTTTCTCCTTTACAACTTTGTGTGAGCCATGACATATTTCTGAATTCATGATTGATGAGGTTTTCATTTGTTGCAATGGTTCTAAGCCTACGTTTTGTGTGGTATTTCTTGCAAACTGCTACAAGATAAATATAACATGTCATAATTGAGTTTGAACAAAAGGACGTGCTGATATTGTGTCCAACGTTGTTACATCATTTGAACTCCCGGGCCTTTCTAATCGGTGCGATTATGTAAGGCGAAAGATGCATCTCTGTCTTCAAATTAAACGTCTTTACCAAAGCTTTGGAAACCACAGTCTCACTGCTGTCGCTGCCAACGATCACATTGCACACTTGACTTCAAATAGTGCATCGGGTTTGGAATATTTAATGTCATTGAGATTATCTTTCTTCTTCAGGGCTACCAAGAGGAATTGAACAATACATGCTACTTCTTCCCATCCCGTTCAAACATGACACCCTTGTAGATATCTTCACCAAGCTCTTGCTTCTCTAGTCCTTGTCACCACCATCTTCTACATGACTAATATACCTTCTATTTGGACAACTATTCAGTAGATAACCTGGTTGGTTGCTACCATTCTTCTAGAGTTATATGTTCATAAGGGTCAGTATTGACTAGTTGTGGTTGCTGATTTTGACCTTGAGTATTAAGTCGAACACGGGCTGAAGTTTCAATCCGATTTGGCTTTGACTTTTGGGTTGAATGGGCATTTTACCATAATACCATGTGAAATCTATGTTCATTGAAATGGGGTTACTTGAAAACAACTTCATACTTAATATATAGTTTTATGAATATGCTCTGATTATATCAAGGCTTAAATTAAAATCGAGGACATTTGTTTATTAGAAGGACGAGACAGATTAAGGCACATAGATATCATAGAGGCTAAGCAGAAGGCAAGGCAAGGCAAGTCAATCAGATAGTTCGAACCTAAATATGTGAAAACATTTCATTAAAATGCAATCCAGCGTGCACTTACAAAATATTATGCAAAAACAAGTTGTCATTAATTTATAAATTAAAATAAATCGCTATCACCTTGCAGTTCTTTTTGGATTCTGTGTGCCAAAACTTATTGCGCGTTTGATAGGTGCCTTGAAGGTTGAAAGTACACTAATACTGGGGCTTCATGGTTAAGGTTGGGGTTTCATGGTTAAGGTGTTGCACTACATCTAGGGATTGCGGTTTGATTTGTGTGGAGGCGCAAGTACTTGGCCTCGCTAAGACTTGAGGCTGGACTCTGGTCTTGCTTTTTAATAACTATGATTTGGGTTTAGAAACTTGATACCCAATTATTGAGAAAGTAGCATGTGTTTTTACAAGGACGTCTTGGTTTGTTCTGGTTAAGATTTGATCCATGGGTCAGCATCTTCCTGCAATTTGCTCAAAATTTTAAAATCCCACTTTGCATCTGTATCAGAAAGAATTTTATTGTGTAGGTAACGGGGCTCGTTCATCTCGTTTCCAAGCGTTCAAGTTTCGTAATAGGTATGTGTGCCTGCAGCTATGACTTTTGTTTTACATTTTGACTGTTGATTGTATCTCATGGCATATGCATTTGCGTATATATTCTCAGGCTCTTACCATGATGAAAGGCATGAGATTGCGAATGTGCTGGAAGATGCAAGGTTGAGGATAACACAAGGGAGAAAGATCAGTAGTGTCAAGGATTTCATTTAGTTATTGTCTAGTTTTGTTTAAGTTTATCACCTGTTGCCACGATTATGCTATTTATTTTGTGCAATTTTTTTGCTTATCTTATTTGGGCTTAATCTTTTGGTTCAAATTATATTAGACTTTGAATGTATTGAAGGATTGGATTTGTGGGAGTATTTCAAATAAAAGATTTGAAATGCATGGATTTCGAATGACCAAGTTAGATAGTGGACTAAAAAATACTAGTCCTATGAGGCAATTAGAATGCCAAGAGTTCTTATGTAAATATGATACTAATGAAATACTAGTCTTAAGGTAATTAGGATACTAGAATTATGTTAATTGAATACTAATAAAAGATCAATGCTAATGCACTTAAACAACTAAAACTTTCCAGAAAATAATAAATAGAAAGCTAAAACATTAATTTTTTTCTGCATCAATCTCCTCATCTTGAAGAAGACTTGTCCTCGAGTTGCAATGGTGAAAAGAAATTGGAGATGTTCATGTAACTTGGAAGATCAATTTTATAGGCACTGTCACCATTCTTCTCGAGAATTTGGTAAGAACTAATTTTCTTGTCTTTGAGATTACTGTAAGTACCGATTGGAAGTCTGTTATTGCGTATATGGACGACTGCCAAATCTCCCTCACTAAATTTCTTCTCGTGTCTATACTTGTCTGCTGGTGATACCGAGTATTAACCTCGTCGAGATTTTCTTCAAATCATCATGGATCCGCTGAATATTCTCCACAAATTCCTCTACATGACAGACGAAGGAAGATGAATCAAATCCATTATATGCTCTTGAGCACTAGCCCAGAGGCTAAGCGTAAGGCAAGGCGCACAATTCGATAGATAGAATCTAAATACGTTAAACATTTCATTATATGCAGCGGAGTATATACTTGCAAACTATTATGCAAAAACAAATTGTCATTAATTTATAAATGAAATTCACTATTATCTTGCATTTCCTTTTGGATCCATACAGTTAATGTCCGAGGCTTGACTTAGCCTTGCTGAGATTTGAGGCTAGACGCTGTCTTGTGTGTTTAATAATTATGATATGATTTGGGATGCTTGAGAAAGCTGCCCTTATTTAGATTTGATCCATGGGTTAGCATGCACGTGCGATTTGCACAAAAAAATAGTGAAATTCCCTTCGCATCTTGTCAGAATGAATTTGATTGTGTAGGTACAGGGACTTTTTGATTGTGTAGGTACAGGGACTTGTCCATCCTGTTTCCAATTGTTCAAGTTTCATGGTAGGTATGTGTGCCGCACTATGATGTTCTGTCTGTTGATTGTTTATCATGGCCCATTCCTTTTGCTTATATATTTTCTGCCGCTGATCACGATGAAGGCCATGATTTTGTGAAGGTGCTGGATGATGTTGAGGATGAGGACGAGGATGACGCAAAGGAAAAAGATTAGTAGAGCTTAGGATTTTATGAGTTGTCGTCTAGTTATATATCTTTTAAGTTATGATAATGCTATTTATTTTGTATAGGATTTTTTCTTTCTTGAGGAATTTATGTTTGAAACTTGTTAATTTATTGAAAGTTTTGATTCTACATTTTCTCATTCCCATATTCTATTGTAGAATACCAATAATTAGAAGTCTGCATTAGATGTTTTATAGGGAAAAAAATAATTGATTTGTGAATTCATTTCGAAGACTGGCAGTCACTGTGAAGAGTCCTTTGAGCAATGCAATGCTACCCTTGTACAAACCAGTTGGGCTCTGTGGCTACTGCAGAAATTTGATGGTCTTTTACATTTTACAAGAGATCGGACTTGCACTGTTAAGATTTTATTGAAATGAAATAAATTTATTTTAACTTTTATATGGAAATAATTGTGTGTGAATGTGCCTTTTGCATTAGAATTTATTTGCAAAGTTGAGCCCAGATCAGCATACTATCAAGTATTTGGGGACGAGTGGGTGGGTTTAGCAGACTACCAACCACCCACAAACGACTATCAAAGATTTGTGCCAAATGCAGATGTCTTAACTTCAACTCCGGTCCTTGGACTTTCGACTTTCGCTAAGGCATTTATTCTTGAATCTGACGCTTCCAAGGTGCCCAATTCAAGTTCCAGATCGATAGCACGCACCAGAGGCATATTTTTAGCAAAAAATTGAGCAAAGGGCATCCGCATATGTCCACCAGAACTTCAAATATTTCTATAAGGTATTATTGGTTTCTTTTGTACAAAGGACGATATTTTTTATCCAGCAAATCACCTTTGAAAATCATGGGCTGAGGCAATCTATGCCAAACTACCAAGTATTCAACAGAAAGGCCTTGTGGGTTACTCTAACCTACTTAAATGCCCAAGAAAATTTGTGAGGATATCGCTATGATGAAGCCCATTAGAATTCTCAACCGGAGCAGTATTTACGTCAGATTTAACGATTTAAATGAGCCAAAAAAATTAAAAAAAAAATTCAAACAAGCCCGTTAGAATGCGCAGAAAGAAATACCTTAAAATTCCATTTCAACCTTGACGCATCCATAACATTTATTTTACTAAATAATAAAAAATGACAATTTTTTCGATAAATTCAAGAGTAACCTATACAAAAAATAAAAATCTACAGTACATGCAAGAAATAGCACTATATATTAAAATTGAGAGAATATTTTATATCTAGAAAATTAGTGTTTCGTTTAATTTAGTCTAATTACCTAAACGAAAAAATTTAATTCATCCTCAGTATTTTATAAAATAATAATAATTATAAAATAAGTTTATTTCCACTCAGCCCATTGATATAGCCCGGCCCACCAACTATGCGCGGGGAACACTTCTCCTTCTCCGTTACTATCGTACACTGAGCAGTTTACAGTCCACAGTACTGTGCTCATTCCACGCTTTTCCCAGCTTCGTCTACTCTCCCTCTCCTTCGTACAGCAGAATTTTGGACATGGAAAGATACAGCACGTTAATCCATGGTTTAAACTCGATGTAAGTACGTTTACTCATGAAATTATTTTAAATTTTGTCGTTTGATTTCTCACATTGTCAGGATAGAAACTTTTTTATCGCTAATTATTGTTGTTCTCATTTAATTTCTGCTGGTATTTCAGATAAATTTTGACTGTATATTTTTCACATGATGTACGTGACTAGTTCAAAGGTTGATTTTGCATGTTCTCAGTTAGTTGTTTTGTAAAGTCCTCGGTATTCATCACTCCGACTAATGTTCAAAAGAGAAAAGTGGATTTATGCATTAAACTATGTTTCATTTTAGTAAACATAATCTCATGATTCAACCAGAATCTGTAGCGTGTGGATTAATTAATGGCATTGAGGAGCTCATCGATTATAGCTTAAATATGTATTTTTAGGTGTGATTGTTAATGATGTTCCAGGTTGAGTAATTTATCTTGAATTAATGTATTCCTGGAAGAAAACACACTCCATCATTCAGACACTAATTCCTTGCTTTTGATGTATCTTATTTTGAGTGCTTCAGGATCACAGATTATAGAGATGCTGTGACTGTTCAATTGGGATTCCCGATTGTGATATCTGTGGACCTTGACTACATATTCAATTCTTCACTTTTTTTCAGGACATCGATGGTGTAGAGGACATTCTTCCCAATTTGATTATTTTTTTGTTTCACAGACTTGTAGCGGGGAGTCCTCTCCCATGTTCTCTTTTGGTGACCTGCACTCTTACAAATATTGACCTGCAGCTGGAACCAAGCAATGGAGCTGATGGATTACTTCCATTTCTACATGAAGAGGTCTAGTTTATGCATTACATCACCACTCTCTTTAAGTGTGTGTAGCAATATTAGGATTTTTATTTGGTTAATCCATGGAGGCAGAGATGATATGAGATGCTGCAGCTAATGCATGAAAGGAATTAAGCCAATACCTTAGAACACGAAATCATTTTAGGAGCTATGGATCGAGAAATGTTGCAGTAGCCTACTGTATATTTCCTTTAGAATCTAATTAATAGGATGGCATAGGGCTTGAGCTAATATCAGCTCATCATTTTTTTCATCTGTGAAACCTCCCCTTCGCCTTCACTTATCTTCTTTCTTCCCTTTGGCATCAATAGTTGCTGTCTATAGTTCAAGTTGTTGCAACTATTTGTGTTGTTTTGTCATACAATTATTCTTGTTAAGTTTATACATCAACGCAGCTGAAAGATGATCTTGAAGAGGGAAAGATAGGCAGAATCTTGGGCATTGTTAAATGTTACTTCACGGATAGTTCTTCCAAAAATGTGAGTTTTTTTGGTTTGTGTATTTAATTCTGTGTACCAAGTTACCAACAATCCATTCATGAACCGAGCTTTTCCTTTATGATGTCTTTCTAATACACAAAAATGCCTTTATATTTGCAGTCTTATGACGATGAAAGTGGATCTGCTCCGTCGAGCATTAGAAGCCAAGCCTTTTCTTTATCTTCATACTTCCAGTCCATGTATGAAGTATTGAACAAAATCGGTAAGCTTTTTGTCTTGGATAGATAAATCCTTTGTTGAAAGTACGGGTTTCAAATGATATTGATGTTAGGTACAATTGAAATCAATCATGATTAAAACAATACTGTATCATAAACCAACAACAAAATGAATTCTAATCATGTCAAATTATATTCTGACGCCTCCTTTGCAGCTATCAGTACACTTTTTAATATATATGTGTGGAAACAAATACAGCACACACATCAAAATGTAGCAGATGCCATATATAACGTTTATTTATATGAATCTGCATGTTGGGCTCTATTGTTTTTCTTTTAATATATCCGTGCCTTCTTGACGTAGTTGCTCAAGACTTCCACTGAATTGATCTTTTTGTTGTTACAGGAAAAGGTGGATATGGTCGTGTCTTTGAATGTAGACACAAACTCGACGGGATGACATACGCAGTGAAAAAGATTCCATTCAATGAAGATAATGAAGATCAGGTCATCCAGTAAGTTTTTCTCTTTCTTTCCATGTGAAATTTTTAAGCATTGTTGGCTGGCCTTGGATTTTGTTTTGAAATATAAAATGACCAGGGAGGTCAAGATAATGGCGCAATTGCATCATCCAAACATTGTTCGTTATCATCAGGTAATTTGCAATTTTGTTAAGCAACTCGCTATCCTGACATATGGCAATTATAAAATATTGATACCTAAACCTTATTTTTTTATTATTATTCTTTTTACAGTCTTGGATTGAGGAAGGTTATGACCTATCTAGTGCCGATGATGAGTCATGTAGCACAGATAATTCTAATCCACCAACCAAGACACTCTATGTGGCAATGGAGTTTTGCCATGGGGGGTAAAATAAAAATTTATTTGCTTTCTTATGTAGCAAATAATATTTGTTTCGAATCATCCCTGATAAACTGCTAATTGATCTGAAGGACATTGGAAGGCATAATAAAAAACCCACTGGATATGGGTACGATTGAGAAGTATTTTACGCAGATGGCCAAAGGTTTGGGACACATCCACGAAAAGGGCATAATCCATAGAGACTTGTCTAAGCAAAATGTAATGCTGGACTCAAATGGGGACATCAAAATAGGAGATTTCGGATTTGGTAAGTTTGATCTTATAATGTTATTTACTCTCTTTTAGTTTTAAAATTTAATTTTTTGCGATTATTTCCATCAGCCATGCTCTTTGATAGGGGAGCAGACGGTAGTTCAATGACGAGTACATCCGGACCAGTAGGAAATGTATCCTACCGTTCTCCAGAAATGACAAGATCTCCTACGTTTATAAATGATAAGACAGATATCTTCTCGCTCGGATTGATGATGTTTGAGATGGTTCATCACATGACGACTCAATCCGAAAGAGCGCGTAAGTTTGATCAAATAAGAAATGGCTCGTTAGATTGGAGCACTATAAATCTGAGATCCTACGATTTTATCATCGAGCTACTGGAAATCAATCCATGCAAGCGTAGTTCCGCGAAAGAAGTTTTGGATTTAGTTGGGGATTTGAGAGAATTTTAATTTTTCATTAATGTAAACATACTGTTGGATTCTTGTTATGTCCCGTATTCTTTTATTTTTTTTTAACTTTGTGCATTCTTGCTTCGTCCTCTTCATCGTTTTCTATCAATATTTTGAGAATTGTGATTGTGATTTGTCCTCTTTGAAAATTATCAGAAGTAAAAGGCATCGTGCTCTTTGATCCTTGTATGTTTTCTAGGATTCAAGGATTGTGGTTCATCTAACTTTTCTGTGTTTTGACAATTGTGTTCGTTCTCTTTCAAAATTATCATGCGTGGTAGACTTCCCTCGACGTTTTCCGGTTTGGGTTGCTGGTGTTTTCCCCCTCCTTTGGCAGCTTCTTTTGCCATGTTTCTTTGTTTACTTTTTTCGCTCGTTTTGTTTTCTTTATTTAAGTTTTCTTTCCAAGGGATTCTTTCAGATCCTTCTGTGCATATGAATCTCGCGATGTTGTCCGAGCTTGTGTTATTCCTTCATCCTGTGCTGTGTTATATTCCATTCTTTTTTTTTTTTTTTGGGTGGTGTATGCATACGTTTATTTGTTTTATTCTTCGCTTTTCTTGCAATTCTGAATCCTAGAGCATCTTCTCACATGTGTTGCCTCCTCTTTTGGTGTCCCCCTTTTTTTATTGTATTGCCAAGAAGTTATAGTTTGAACCTCATACTGTATCGGTCGTCTGCCTTTCATTGTTTGTTCGAAGTTTTTCTAAACTTTTATATCATATACGGTTATTTTAGCTTTTAGTTATTTATAATGGAGTTCAAATTAAATCATGTACATTGCGTTAGTTGTTATGTTTAGATATAGAAACTGATTTGATTTATTATCTGTTGCAAATGATTTTTCAAAATATTTTCTTTCAATTATTAAATGTTTACAACTCCACAACTAGTCAAAGAGTAAGAAAGAGCTCCGAGAATTAAAAACTTGATGTCACGATTCGATTGAAATGAGAAAAGAGTTCCCATTGTTTTTAAAAATTATTTTAGAAATACATCATTTTTAAAATTTATTTTCAAGTTTGGCTATTAGGGTGAGCATTAAAATCGAGTAAACTGAATTTACCAATCAAACGGAATTATTTCGAAAATTCGATTAATGCGAAATTTTTTAAGGATTTTAATTGTGTCTGGCATTTGGCTTTTTTTCTTTAATGAAGTACTGAAATTTCTCTTATTTTTTTGCCCAATAAGAAAGAAAACATCGAATGGATCTCTTTTCATTCTCTTGCCAAGTTGCAGTCTATGCATTGTGTTTATCTACGAATTTTTTTTATTTCTTATTTTTTTCCTACATATTCGGTTAATCAAATAACCAATTTTAATTCAATCATTTCACTTTGATTGGAAAAAGTTCGGATAATTAGGTTTTAAACTAATTAATTCGTAACCTAATACTCCTCCTTTGTTGTCATCAAATAGTAAGATATTAAATTTTAATATATAACTCTTTATTTTATCTATTATTTTTCGCACACAACATATCCACTTTAAATGATGTTTAGAAATTCATATTCAAAAAGAATAATATAAAATCGGGGCTGAATCAACATCTGTTACTATATAGAAATGACCCCTTTAAAAAACCAAATTTTTGGTTAAATTATTTTTATATTTCAAATTTGCCCTTTTCATTTCATTCCAAAATTGCAAGTATAATCCTTATTTTTATTTAATTTACAATTTGTTTGGTGCAGATTCTATATACACGGAAGTGCTGCGTTGCGTGTGGATTGATGGGATAAGATGATAAATTATTTTTTATTAATTAATAAATATCATATAAATAAATAAATATATGGAGTATAATATTTTAATTTTACTTTCAACAATTTATGGATAAGTAATTAATACTTTAATTGAAGTGAGATTAGCCAAACATTTGATAACTTTAAATTCCATCAAAGCCAATAAAACGTAATTCGTGTAAACTTTGGCTTATTCTTAGGATTTTATGTTTGTTAACAATTGTTTAGGAAGTTTTTATTTTATCAATTAGAGATTGAGCTATTAATCAATTAAGCTCAAACCTCGGTTCAATACATGGAAAATTAATGAATTTGAATTTGTTTCACCTGTCTTAAAATTTTATGGAAAAATGTTAATTTTAGTCTTGTATGTATAAGGGTGTAACATTTCTATAATGTAAATTTTGTTAAATCAATTATAATCATGCAACTATGTTATGACGATCAATTTTAGTCATAATCAAATTGATAGTATCATTGTTCACGTAATTAAAAAAATTAATATTGATTTGGTCATTTAATTACATGATTTTGATTAAAATAATTAAAATTGTTCGTTAGAATATAGTTACATGGCTATGATTAATTCAACTATAATTAATTAAAAAAAGGATATATAACTAAAAATTACACATCTCTACATAACTAAAATTGATATTTTACCTAATTCTAATTCGAGCTCTTATCTTTTTGGTTCAAAGTCTGTTGTTGAGTTCTATTTAACAAGGTTGGAAATGTGACTTTGAGTTTGCAAATTTATTTTAAATAAATGGGGTGTTAAAACATTCAAATCGTTCCAATTCGAAATTCATGTATCGAGTCCACGCTCAAATTCCGTCAACAGTGCAGACAGTTATATTATATATATGTAGTATGGAGAAATATCTTACTTATACTCTAAAAAAAGATAAAGATATTCAAACGCTTTTTTAAATGTAAAAATGTTTTTATAGAGTTGTTCAGATACATATTTACTCTTAAAAAATGTTTAAAATTTTATATAAAAATTTTATAATTTTTTTTACAAAAAAATTTGATAAGTACTTGTCCAAACAGAAACGTGACTCCTGATTTAATGTTAAAATCACTCAAAAAGTAACTTTTAGCATTATTAGGGACATTCTTTTATGCTACATAATGTGAAACTGATATCTTATAGATTAGCAGAGGGAGTCCCGGTGGTCGCAAGCTTCCCCCTAAATTTTTTTAATTATTTTTTCTTACAAATTTGTATAAAAAATAAATAAATTATTCTAAAAACCTTAAAAAATAACTAAATAAATTTCGACATCAAAATTTTCTGAAATTTAAAATTTATTATATATTATTTGTTATATTAACATTTTAATAAGAACATGATTTTTAATTAAAATATACTCATATTATTTTAATATAAAAAGCATCTTATTTTAAGCAAAGCTACTTTTTATAAAAATTCTGTGATTGATGTGATTAGTTTAAAGTTATATTAAGAATCATATTTTCACTAATTGTTGCTTGTAAAACAAATTAATGTCAAGTTGGAAAAATTATTTTAAAATTTTTAAATCGGGTTTTGAGAATGAAACGTGGTGGCACACAGTTTGTAGAGAAAAAATAACTCCTTTTAGAATTTCTGTATCTAAATATTAATGAATAATTGCTAAGAGCTATTATATTCTCTAAAAATGTATGTGTGACTCAAATATTATTTTTGTATTTAAACTATTGAGGGCGATTAAGTTTAAAGAAAATTCAGTAGTATTTTATTATTTTCGTATTTTATTAAAAAATAAAATAACCAATCTTTTTTAAATAAACTCAAATATATTCTTTAGAAAACTCAACAAAATAAAAATTATTGTTCACACGAGCATGATTATTGCTACATAAATAATATATCGTCAATAGTCACGACTTCGTATATTTTGATCAATGATAGATATTGAATTGATCGTTTGATCATACAATATCTGATAAAACAAATATTTTGGGGTGATAGGAGAAATTTAGTAATTAGGATCTAATCCTTTAAAATCTGCAATTCCATAAGATTCAAACAAATCTTTGAAGAACCCTTTCTTTCTTCTTGGATTGCACCCAATATCTTTGCAGAGTTGATCATTGTACCAAATCTGAGTGCTGGCAATACAAGCTCTTCTGTACGTATTGTTGCTGGCATACTTCTTCATGTGATTCTCCCACATTTTGATGTCGTTTTCCATTTGTTTCACACTTGGAAATTGAAACTTTTGATCAAGAAAGAATGAGAGCCATTGACATCTCATCTCGAATGTGTAGAGGTTCGAGATCGATTCGGAGTAGCCCACTACTGCTAGTTGAGGGATTCTTGGATGGATCATTTGTCTGCATTAAACCAACATAGTCTAGGAGTCGATAAATCATAAAATGAAATACAATTGTCCCTGCCAAACCATAAGGGAACGTGAAGCTTCTATTTCGGGGGCATAGGCCTCGTGTTCTCTGAGCCACGTTGGCCGAACTAATCCAGAGTTGAGCAGAGACGACCTTATTATAGTCGGAAGCTTTCCCAGTATATATTTATTTATTCACAAGAGTGGAACTTGACATGCTGCTTAAGGGGAATCAAGTTCCTTGACACTCGGGGTATTAGTAATACCCATTGATGATTGTAGCTATACTTAGTGACAGAGTATCAAGTATGTGTAGTGTGTTGAAACAAAGTATTAGTGACAAAGATGCTTAAATAATTTCAACAAAGAGAACCCAACCGCTTGAAACGAACACAGAGCTTTCAATTTCAGAAGTATTTTCCACGTAAAATCATGTGGCTTTGATTAATATATACTTGTCCAAAGAAAGTTATTCAATGACATTAAGTTCAACAGTCTAAGATAAGCAACATTACCTATACAGAGGAACTGAAGAGGTTGGAGTTCCTGCAATGATATTAGCGAAATTTGGAGAGGCAAAGATATTCTTGAGCTTTTGATCTCCTCTATAGCCCGTGGCAAAAATCACGATATCCGCTTTCAAGGGATTGACCTCTCCATCGACTAGCAAACCTTCTTTGCAGAAGCTAAAACGTTTCGATTTCTTCAAAACGATGCTCCCTTCTTCAACTTCATCAAAGAACTTATCCGGCAGGAAAAATATCGTACAAGAAGTTATGTCATCAACAAAACTACACTTGGGTATCATCCCGTATTTTTTCAAGGGAAGTTTCCATCTAAGGTAGCTCTCAACAAACTTCGACAAGCCCCATCGCTACACGGTAAAAAAGCACATAAATTATGAATATTGAAATCCATTGATCACCAGCACAAGTTTCATTGGTCGAAGGATTACCAAAGGTGTAAGTAGAAATGCTAAGATGTTTTGAAAGAACCCTTCCCCAGGTTTATGAATCATTAGCTCCGAGAACCGGTTGAAAAACAAATAACCGAAGTCAACTCCCCATGGTTCCGCATCAGGAAGCATCCAATGAATGGTTCTCTGGATCAATGTGCACGGTTTCTCGATCCCTGATCACCGAGTATCGATTAAAATTCAATCATTTACGCATTAGATGGACGAAACAGATCGAATTTTCGTACCATTTTCCTGAGCACATTCGAAGGCAATGTCGACTGCTGATTTCCCAGAACCTAGCTATGACCACGATGTTCTTTCCTTTAATGAAATTTGCAGCACTTGCATTGTCCATGGCTGAGTAATCCATCGAGTGGATTACTTTCCCTGAGAACACATCCGGGCCGTGGCCTTCGGGGAATTCCGGGATGTCCGCTAATCCACTGAATCTTCCAATACACAGTATCACAAACTCAGCCTCATACACCTGCCAACACAGCTTGTTTAATATCACAAATTCAGCCCGCTGTTTATCACTAATCTTGATTATCTCCACAACAATAACATCAAATTGCGCAGAATCCAGAACGATTACCTTCGTCGAATCCTCCTTCGTGTGATGAACTTTCAAGTTCCATTTCCCTTTGGATCCAAAAGCTTTCCCATCTCCACCCCACGATTCGTAAGACTGAATCTCATCTTCAGACTCCCCCACGTAGTCAATACTAACCACTTCACTGTTGAATTTCACATATTGCAACAGATGGAAATGTTGGGCATAAGATTGAATGTACTCCAGAAGCTGGGAGTTGTGGGGGAACATTTCTTTGACAGAATCCGGCCATGGGAAATCGGAAAACTGGTAGTATGGTTTCGCAATCTGAAGTTTGGTGGACTCGATGGTTTGCGTCCAGAGCCCACCAACTTGATCTTTCGCTTCAAAAACAATGGGTTTGAAGCCTTTAGATACTGCGCATTTGCATGCAAGAAGGCCACCGAGTCCTGCTCCAATTATTGCCACCCTTTTCTCCATTGATGAAATCTTGTGAAAAATTTCTTCTTATGCGGCTATCATAAAAGCTAAAGATTTTCCACCTAAGAACTTGATTGGCTTGAGAAATTTCTATAGTATATTTCTTGTCTCGTTTGATCTATCTGCCGCAGAATTCGGTGAGACCACTTATGACAATCTAAGATAACAAGAATTTTATCTATTTTTCTCATTATTTTTTTTAATGTACAAAAATTTAAAAAATAATAAAATTAACTAATTAAAGAACAACACGTTGACACAAATAAAATTTTAGATTAATCAAAGCAGTTATATGATTCAAATAAAATACTTAAAAAAATCATCAAATGAGGACTTTAAAAATAAATGGTTAATATTAAGTATAAATAGTTGAAAATGAATGACCGATTCGAATTTAAAAATATGATCTTGATTTGTTAAAATAACATTGGCTGACGTATTATTATATAATATTTACTGATTTGAAATAGAATTGATTACAAATGTAATTGAATTTGAAAAATTGCATGTCCTAAAGAACTTGACCTCGTGCATACATGTCGAATGTTAGGTCTAGTGCTCCACTTTAAAAAGATATATTAATTAAATAAAAATATAGGTGACTCATCATATAAATTTTTTGATGTTTTTATTTGAAAATAAATTAGTAATGAGACAACGAAATTCAACAAGAAACGATTTGCTGGACCAACTAGATTGTTTGATGTTACATATATCAGATTTGTCCTACTCTACTTTTCTAGATGTGATTATTTATAAAAGAAAATTCAAAAGCAAAAAAAAAAAAAGAAAAAAAAGAAGCATTTAAGACCAATTAATTTTAAAATTAGTACATATTATGGTTGAATCTAGACAGGTTTGATTTTCGAAGATTGTAGAGTCTTAGCGTTGGAAATATGATATTGTATTTTTACTTTTGTTCATAAATCAACGAATAATGCGGTTCATGCTTTGGTTAAATCGATTGGTTCTATGACTGATTGAAAAGATATGACTATACACTCGTCTTCGTTAATTTCTGAAGTTATTTTTAATGAATTTCTATTTTGATTTAAAAAAAAAAAAGAACTTAGTATATATTAGAAACTTACTAGTGTTTGAAACTTCATATTATTAATAGTTTCTCCCTCTTGCAATTACATTTCACTTCTCTTGGTAGCTAGGTAGGTAGCTAGCTAGCTCTTGTTGCTGGATCTTCTGTTTCTTTTGATAAAATGTATATTCCAAATTATTTTAATTGAATCAAATAAACTCTACTCTGCTGGAATATTGTTCATTTTGGATATATTCTCGGGTTATGGATAACAAGCGATCTATTGTTCGCACCAAACGACTCTAATGCCTGTTTGTAAGTGGAGAGAAAATCTCGATACATAAAAGGCTTGTTATTGAAATGGCTTTACATAGAACATTTGATATTACACTATTTTTCTTGTGGTTTCTATGGGTGATAATGGATCCAAACACTAACAAAAAATTGTCTGCCTTTTCACCAGGCCCGTATAGCCTAGTTAAATATAGGCTAGAACAAGATCTGGCCCGAAAATATTGTGAATAAGAAAAAATTTAATATACAAAATCAAAAATAAAAAAAGAGAAGAGTTTCTTTTAATTATTCAAAATTAAAATAAAATAAGAAAATATTCATATATAAAAATATTAAAATTTGAAGCATAATTAATTAAAAAGTAATATTGTTTATGTGAGATCCGAGGTCGAAGAGGACACGGTGTGCCATGAGGTTTGCACGAACAATTGATGATTTCTAGCAGGTTTCTAAGTGAAGGGAATATGAATGAACCAATCTCACACTGGGATGAGAAGAATTC
This sequence comes from Primulina huaijiensis, assembly GCF_012295235.1. Taxonomy (NCBI): domain Eukaryota; kingdom Viridiplantae; phylum Streptophyta; class Magnoliopsida; order Lamiales; family Gesneriaceae; genus Primulina; species Primulina huaijiensis. Next base: position 28,581,875 of record NC_133307.1, read on the forward strand.
CAAAACTGTTAAGGTATGAGACTTTGCAGTTGGTGAGGGATTAAAAGATTTGATAGATATTACTCATATCAAGAATGCACGTTTTTTTCCGGTGCTCATCACATAAGAATTCTAAAGTTAAACGTGCTTGACTTGGGACAATTCTGGGATGGTTGACCCTCTGTGAAGTTTTCTAGGATCCGTGAGAGAGATAACATAAGCACACTGGAAATATTCGATTTGGTACAGTGATGACATTCATCAAATCTGAGACGTTACAGTTTTGATATTTATAAACTACACAAATATATACGCAGAATTTTGAAATTCGAGAAAATAATTTTATTATTTCTTAATAACCTTGACCATGTTAGTAGGGCTCCAAAAATTAGTCTCGTCCAAAAATCAGTCTTGTATAAGAGCCCAACTTGAAAATTCGAAGCGATTAAAAAAGTTATTTGAGTTCGAGTTCAGCTGTACTTAAAACTTTGAATTCATACTTATTCCGTTTGTGCATACTTAATCATTAATAATAATTATGTGAAGATAAAACCTTCGCTTGTTAGGTAATTTAATTTTGAAATTTATCTATAAAGAATTATTATATAAATTTAACTTAAACTTGTAAGTGACAAGGACATCATATTATCTAATAAAATAATTAGAGCTAGAACTCGACTTGAAAATATATACTTACTAACATGTTCGAGCTGGTCTAGAGTTCGATAATTTTGAATGAAAACTAAATGGAATTTGAGTCGATTCATTTACACTGAAAGGTATCAAATTTGTACTTTTTAATTATTATTTTTAAAAAAGTTTCAAATATAACTGCTAATCCGATGCATGAATTTGGATAGAACCGACAATTCAGAGTATGGGGGTGGGCCGAGGTTCAGATTGGTGGGCTGAAGCACATCCTTCACATTCAATCTCCCAACCACTGCTTCAGATATTCTCTCTCATTTTTAGGAAATTTGTATCACCCTCTCTGAACATGTGGAGCAGATGGCCCCAAATCAATCGGGTCTGGGATCGAATTATGCAAGAAACTAGATATGATTTATTTGTGTGGTAGCAAATACAATTTGTACACTGTTCATGAAAAGGCAACAAAAGAGAAACCAATTATTTATCCAGCTTCAATAAGTTGGATTTCACTGTCTGATTATTCCAGAAATGAATTGAAGCCTTCTTTCGAGGACAATTTGTTTTGTTGCGACTGCAGGACACTACATCCATTACTAAATTCAATTTCTTTTTTCATGTTTTAATTCTTTTGTACGTACTAAGATTGATCTAGGGACCATTGGCAAACTCACATATATATATATATTTTTTATTAAATGAAAAAACATATATATTGGCAAACTCACATATATATTAAATGAACCTGAATGGTGAAATCCACGACTGGTTTCATCTCACTTGCCCTTGCCATTTTTGCAACTAATTAAGTAGCCATTGCGTTTCATAGTTTATTTAGGTCTAGGCTATTTTATTATATATATAGGGTGACAATAAAATCTTGCTAAATATATTTTAACAAACTAATTTATTGGGGTGCACTGATGGTTGATCAATCCAAGTACAGTCTTTGGGCGGCTCATATACAATTTAAAACATTAGAGTTGTATCATTACTGTTAGCTACAATTTTTGATAAATTAATCATATAAAATATGTCATAAATTAATATATTTTATTATACTAAATTGTATTCTAAACCCAAGAACACATGAGTTCAATAATTAAACATACTAAAGGGAAGATTACTTTTTTGCTACATTATTTTTGTCTATTTTGATTTTGTTTTATAAGTTTTCAAATTTTACTTTGTTATGTTAAATTTCAATTTTTTTTTGACTTTCAATCATGTTTTTTCGGAGTGTTGACGTGACATTAGAAAATAATAACTGATTTGTTGTCACGTCATCAATTTGACCAAAATATTCAAAATTAAAAGGTAATATATCAAAATAAAATTTAAAAACTCACCGGAACAAAACCAAAAATTTGACAAGTTAAAACTGAAAACATGAAATATTTCTCAACTTCCAGTGAAAAGTAAAAACCATCATTCTAAACATATTCCAACTAAATAAAATGTAACGTATACGTCCGATACTGATATTCAGAGTCGTGTCCCGATCATGTCAATGTTTTTTGGGGTAAATTTCGAATGACCATGTCCGCATCCTACGTATGATATCGTGTGTTGCAAATTTTTACAGTGTCAATTATAATAAAAACAAAAAGACATAATTTACAACATCAATTTCAAGAACAGAGATGGGGCCTCATTGTATTAAATGGCATTCACCAACTTTGATGAACAGACACAGGACATTTAAATTCCTTTAAAGCCAGCAGAAAACCAGTGCAAAAATCTTCATTTGAATTCCCAATCTGTTCATTATTTTTGTCTATCAAATTACTGTTGTTCTTCTGTCTGAAAACATATAGATTATACTACAATTCTTACTATGAGGTCGTTGCTGCTGACATTTTTGCTCTTTTCGACATGTTTAATCTCTGAAGCACCAGGTATGTCGAAACAATAATTTATAGATATTTAATACATTTTTTTATGTTTATGTAATAATAAAAATTTTGGAATGTCTTTAAGTTGATAATAAATGTCCCATTATTTGTTATTTAATGCTGCTATAATTAAATGCAAGCATGGTTCTTGGGAAGAGAAAAGGAAACTAAGAATCCATAAGAATTTAAGCACCTTTTATCATTTGAAAACATTATTTTCTCTCTTCTCAACATATCTTTTCTGTATGTGAAAGTAAACTTTGAGAGATTTTCAGATATTTTTCATTTCATCTGTGCTTTAATAAATTTGTTTAATACTCGACAATGAGCATAAATCCATACATCTCTGAGTTAGGCATATGGCTGTGAATTTGTCGGTTTCTCATTTCATCAGAATTCTTGTCATTTTTTGAGTTCCGGGGGTGCATTTTTGAAGTTCTATCAGAGAAAAAAGAAGAAATGGAAAGATGAGGTTTTTTTTAGGAAAAAAAAATTAAACAACGAGTTTGAAATAACTATTTATATATTCTTTGTTTGTTGGTGTATGTGAGTGTGGTGGCGAGATGTTTTAATGTAGAAAATATTATAGTTTTGGTTAAGTAATTTATACCTTTTTCATTTTTTCGTTATGTCATCTTCCAATTTACATTCTTTTTCACTAATTTCCACTTTTTTCCATTTTAACCATTTTCATCTTAATGCTGATATAGCGTGGTTGGAAAATGATGAAATGAGACGTATATTAATGACATGTCTGATGTCACTTTGGTAGAAAAAAATTAAAATTAGAAAAAAGAAAACAAGGTAACAGACTAAAACAGTGAATTAAATGATAACAAGATCAAAAAACATTAAAAGGTGCCAATTATATTGCAAAAAAAAAAAATGTAATTTTCCTTTTTTATGTGGGTAGTGTAACATTTTTGAAGCCAAAATGGTGGAATAACTGGAAATGATAGAATCATTCCCATTCACAACGTAACTCATAAGGGTGAAAAATGGAGAAATTGCCAAAATATACATAGAACTTAGTCGAAACACCTCCAATCGTGCGTCATTTTGACATCTAACACCATGACTGTGTATCATATTATGAAATATAATTAACGATTACAAATTATATGATGTATCGGGCATGCCCGGACGATCGCGGTTGCTAACCTTTTATTTAACTAAAAATAAGTGAAATGTCTGCTCATTAATTTTCTGCAGTTTTAAAGGGGGAAAAGATCAATGTCCTTGGCAGATTTTCATAATTCCCTTATTCAACTCTTGTTTTTGCAGAAAGGGAAACTAGAAAACTCATGATGACCCATAATGTTAGCACGACCACAACTGCTAAGGTTTGTTCCTCACAATAAATATGGCTCCAACATTTAATAAACTTTGAAAAGTAAGAAAAATAAAAATATTACTTACTAAGTCTCAAATTCAAAGACGTACTATATTTTTTTTCCATTCGTCTCAAATATATAGTCCAATATCTATGTTTACTATTACTTGTTCTATTCTTTTATAGATTTATTTACATCTATTCGTTAAACACTTTACTCCAAAAAAAATTTGTTTTTTATAAAAACACTTATTAAATAATGAGATAAAATCGAAAATTATTTTGTGAAATCTACTTTTTTAATAAATTTTTTAATGTGTTTGAAAACACATATAGACCTGTATATAATAGTCGGAGAAAGTTTTATTCTACCTCATGTTTTTTAGAGACTTTGTGTCTTACCCATTCATTTTTTTCCACTTTTCACCTTACTATAAATGAATTTTAACTCGCCCAAGTGAATTTAGTCCTTGGGCTTACTTTTGAGTATACTGTATACCTCCAGGCTTTCAGTTATTAGATGTTTCTTTACCCAAATAATTTTGTCTGATGAATTTGCCGTGGAAAGGAAACATATTACTTTAAACTATTGTTCTATATTTATGTTGTCTGAACCTGGGGGTCTAAAAACATCAAAACTTCGACCCCAACCCGAAAACAGCAATATTATGCTTCTTTCTGATATTTCCTAAAAATTCATGTGGAGAAAATTAATTGGGAATGTAGAACATATAATAAATATTTGGATATGTTTTGGAAAGGAATTAAACATCTTTTGTTATAGATTTAATGATATGTCAAAGTAAGTTGGATCAATCATGAGTTCTTAAATATGGCTATCTCAACATTACAATTACAATATATTGAGTAAAATATAATAGAATTATTTTCGGAAATGACGAGACTTGAATATAAAATAATGACCGTATTGTGAAAGTGTGTTAAAACTATACTTTTAAACAATAAATATTATTAAATTCAGTACATTTTTTAATATCTTCCTGAAATGATAATATTCCAGAACAAAAGTTAATAAGCAATTAAACATTGCCTGCTGTTCTTAGATAAGTAAGTGCAGGTAATTATATGTTCTCCTCATTATATAGCTGTAACTAATATACAGAATTTCAAGAACCAAGCAAATAAATCCCCTAATCCCAATACGGATACCGATTCACCAAGAAAATTGAAAGGGAGCGAAGAAGACGGGCATCTGTTCGTGAAATCGTCATCAATATCCGAGCGACGACATTCTTCCACAGGTACCAATGATCAGGAGAAGCTAGACATAGTTGAAATGGATTATACTCTCGCAAGAAGAAAACCTCATATCCACAACTAATATTTTCAACAAGTTGAGTTTTCGAATGCACATAATATATAATGATTTTAGTTCATCATAATTTGCATGCTTAGTACTACTACTTGATGACTGATTATTAATAGTTGGAATTCAAGTCTGTAAATTAAATGAGTGAGTTCGAATGAAGAAAACAAGTTAATTGTTGGAGGAAAAATTATGTATTTATTACATATTTTGTTTATTTGTGGAATAATCACTACTGTTTATCGGAATATAAGATCGTCTAACTACGTACATTCGAATATGGATATTGCTGTTTGATCACAAATTATAATCTCTAATCATTATCGTACAAAATCAATAGATGAAATTCTTTACTTTTATGGACTAGAATTAATTTTTTCCAATAAAAAAATATTTATAGAAAACTAAGCATGCAAATTATGATATGTGGACTGTTTACATTACATATAATTAAGATGAAATCAGTATTATGAAGTTTCCTTTCTGTTAATCAATATCTGTTCCATTTCTCTATCGCAACATTCAATTTGGCTTATATATATTCTCAAACTAAAATACTAATATAACAATATACTATACAATCTCCTAAAACTCAGAATTTTTTTCTTGAAAATACAACAAAAGCTACGGGCTTGTAAAAGGAGATGTCTAAGGTTCGAAATGCTTATGTACATGTGAAGGAAATGTAAACCAAAAGAAAGATAATCATGAAAATAAATACAAATATATATCATTGTGACGAGTATAACAATATCATGAAATCCTAAGAAACTATGTGAATGGCGCAACAATCATTCAATCAAGAGATTAGCTACATATTGGCATGCACCTCCATTAATAGACACTGTTTGTATTCGTGAAAGGGCAATCCTTTGTCAATGACTCGTTGCTCATCTGGCATCAATGTCATAGATTTGAGATGAAGTATCGGGATCGGAGGCTCAATTGTAATAAACATCTCCTCCATCTCAAGAAAACAGGTAACATACTTTGTATGGAAAAAAGAGAGCTCAAAATGCAAGGGATACAATTAAGTGAAACATTATACAAGGACTCATCCTGTGATAAAAATGACCATGAACGATGAAGGAGGTAGATTATTAATCGATTAATTTATAAATCATATCTGCAAGCATGAAGTGCTGCTTAATTAGTTAAAAATGATTAGATTATGCGGTGACTCAACATAATGTATAAAGTAATGATATAAATAACAGAAACATAGTTTATGCTACTAGTAATCATTGACCATGATCATTTCTGAAAAATAGAGACAACATACGATAAATTAATACATTTGGACATATGAGAATTAAATGTTTCTGCGAAGGTAAAATACAAGATATCTTACCTCTTTGTCTCATGTCCGCTCTCAAAATAGATTAAATACTACCCATCTTCATCTCCTTGATAGATACCTTATATGTTTAATACTTAGATCTTAAGAAATTACATAGTTTAAAGATAGAGACTTTGATAAAATATTATCAAAAGTTTAAGCCGCAGGTGCCACGCTTGAGCCGTCGTCATCGTCATCGTCGTCGCCCTCGATATCTCGGTATATTTTAAAATAAACCTCGTACTCATCTTCTTTGACAAATAATTTCTCACACCTTTGTTTCTTGCCACTTGTGTACACCATCTTGACTCAACACAAGAACAATAGTGAACTCTGATTTTTTTCTAAAAAAATCGAAGAATTAAACAAATAATGATCTTATAAGGTGGCTTCGAGTCTACTAGGGTTTGAGGAGTTCTCCCAACCTATTTATAGTATCAATAACCAAACTTTTTCGGCCCTTTTACCAAGGACGTAATTCTTTCGTATTGTAACGTCCTTTTTTACTTTCTAGCTTTTGGACCCGTCCCTACAACGAGGCCATGATGGCATTGTAAATGAAAGGTTGCGTGTGCCCGTCTAACAGAGACGTGCTCAAAAATTTAGTTGAATTTATATACATTGTATATATTTATAAATATTTAAAAAATAACAATATTTTTTTAAAATAAAGTACAAATAAAAAGTTCTAAAATTTCAATTTGAAGGAAATTAATTGAATCGATTATTAGTGTGGGTTGGTCTTATAGTTTCCTAAATGGCAGAAAGAAATTGTGTGCACGAGGGAAGCTCATGCAAGAATGGTGGTGTGCACACCCTACGCGTGGTGAGCAACAGTTCAACATCAATTTCTTGTTCCGATTCGTGTGTATATTTCTTCCAGCTCATGGAGAGTCAAGTGGGTAGTCAACTAATTTCAACGACACTTTTGTTCAATAATAATTAAGGGTTTCATTAAGTTTTCGCCTATATTTCCTGATATCACTACTTTTTTTTTTTCGTGGGTTTTTCATTATGAATTAATAATTAAGCTGTACATTTGACTTATAATTAATTTACACAGGCCAGTTCAACTTCTTTTTTTTTTTTGTTTCTTATTTATCCCAAGATTCAATGGATATGAAAATGGTACGATATCCATATATATCCATATCTGTTAGAGTCATTCATGTTTGTGTTTTAGCAATACTAATTCATGTTTGTGTTCTAGCTATTTTAGTATTTCATATGGTCAAATTTCCATCTTAATTCATCATCTTTGTTTTTTGTTTTTGTTTTGTTTTGTTTTTTTTTTCAATTTTACTCCTGGATTTGATATGACTTCGTTGTGTCCAGTACTGCCACTAAGCATTCGAATGGAAAAATTACAAAAATCGCTAAAGAAATTAACAAAATTGCCAAAAGCATAAAAAAAAAGGATTAAAACTCGATTTTGATGATATAATAGACCAAGATAGAACGTAACAAGGCAATTCTCAAGCCTTAAAAGTTTGAAGGTCGCTGCAACGAACTTTTTGATGATATAGAGAGCCGACACCCGACTGTGAATTTGCTTTTTAGAAATATTAACCTACATTTTTTTTTCTATTTTCTCGTGATACTTACATATATATAGTTACAAAAAAATATACGGAACTTGAAATTTTTTGGTGGTATATACCAATGTGTTTGTATCTTGTTTTTTATTTAAAAAAAAATTGGTTGAAAGCTAATAAATTGCTGAAACTTATATGCCTCGTTCAATGCGATCATGAGTATTACAAATTGTCTTGACACTATATTCAAGCTAAATTCCCAAACAATTTTATGTATATAATTTATTGAGAACCTGAAAATAGAATTGTTAATATGAAAAATGAATTTATTTCGAGGGGCTTATTTGGTTGGTGGTTTGGCCATCAACCAAATCAAAGAGATCATCTCCAATCCCAAAACCAAGCATCCTCGCCATGTCTTTAGCCTTCAATCTCGGCTTAGGAATGCCGTGCTCCTTCAACCACAAGTACGCGACAAACACTTTATTCACCACGAATATTTCGAGCGCCTCTGGGTTGAATACTATCCCTGTTCTCATACTCATCTGTCAATAAAACCACATCCCGAGTTACAAATTTATGTATCAAATATACATGCAAAATATAAGAGTTGCATCATAACCATTCGATTTCTAGATTCACATTGGACTCATCCTCATGATTCCAAAATCGAGTTGACTCGGATCTATTGTATTTCCCAACACCTATCTAGACCTTCAATTATTCAGGTGCAAGTGCCTTGGGAAAGCACTCTAGATTTTTGAATAAGATGAAGATTTTGGTACCTGGTGAGGTACAAGCATGGCAGCATAGCGTGCAAGCTCTCCTGCTCTCCAGTCCAAGACAACAGGGAGCCATGGGTACATAGCATCCAATCTTACAAACCATAGCCTTATTTCAGGGAATTCAGACAGTTCTCGTGGATCACCTCCATCTTCTCTAACATAATTAATCGTAAATCCGATGCTACGTTCTAGATAATCCTTTGGATTTGCTGCATAATATACATACTAGTAATTAAGCACACACTAAGCACATATTATATCCATTAATTTTAAATATTAGAAATTATAGCATCAACTTTTTTAATACAACTTTTTCTCGATATATTGTACATTGTAACTCGGTCATATTGGATTGAGTTTTTGCTACCCTGAGCGTAATGTTCTTACTATTCTCATAGCATTACCTTTAGAGTAGGTCCGATGATCATCGTTGTTGGATCAATGATGATCATTGGATCTACGACGGGGATATTACCCATTGTGTAGTATTTCATCATATGTCATGTTGTGTCGAATTGGGAGGCTCTTTTATTGGGCTTCCTATATAATGCATAATACAAGGGAGAACTTCTCCCTATGTAGTAAAGCCATTGGATTGGGGTGGACTCGTCCAATACCGCAATCCAGTGGTGGTCAAATATCTATTGTACGTGTAACATAAAATTTATCCTTTTATTGGAATAGAACTAGGCTATATTTTTTTTCTGAATTATTAAACTAGGATAAAATTGCAAAAGGAACCTTTACAACATTATGATTAACGTATATTTTCCTGCATCAGCACTTATAAAACAGACATGTATATAACCATTTAATGTATGAGTATTGGGCAATCAAGTCTTACCCGATTCGGGGGACGTTATCCCGGTGGCGTCATGAAACGGGGATAAGTCGAGCCGAGCGATGATATCATTGTCGATTACTACGTCATACCGCCCCTCCGTCGGAGGCATTGGAGGAGGTGCTCTTGGTGTATCTACACATGCCATATGATTTTTACATGAAAAAATAAAGAAAATAAACTTATGTAAAGTTGTTCATATATACCAACCATTTTCATCGTCGTACAAGGAGAAATCATAGCTCCCAGAAGGATTGAACGAGACCGCAAGTGAAACGAGCCTTTGGGGTTGGGTACTGAAGGTTGATTTGCAGTGAAAAAATGGCGGAGTGGAGGAAGAGGGAATGGGCTGTTTGAGTGGACAAGAATGTGGATAAAGAGGTCTTATGCAAGCCATTTTTAATTTGGGGTGGACGACTCTTTCACTCTTATCCCAGTGCTTCTATTTTGGTTTTAACTTAAATCTCTCTACTTGGTTCGACCTCTGTGGCTATTTTTTTTTTAGAAAAATACTTTTGAGATATTAGTTTACAAGAATTTTTAGACAATTAATAGAATTTAAGTAGGATAATTTTTTTATTTTAAAATTGATGATATTTTTTAATAAGTTTGTTTTGTTTTGTATTTTTTTGAATTTAGTTAAGGTACTTAGGATAATTCTATGACTATACTATGTCTATTCTAAACCCTTCATCTATAATATACTAGCTTCGTGTGCATGCGTCACGTAAATGTCCTACTGTTTTTTTCATATAAATACTTTTGATAAAAAAAACTGAAATTAAAATTTGAAAATTTTAAAATAAAATTTGAAAATTTCTGATTTTTAATAAGCTTTTTATATTTTTTTAAAACATAAATTGAATAAACATGGAAACAAAAAACAGGGGGCTAAAAAAAAAGAAAGTGGGTACTTTAGGGTTGTCTCTATTATGACTCAAGTATTATATATAGTAAGTAGATTATTTATTAATCCAACTAAACAGGAAAAAAAAAATAGAAATAATATTTATTACAAACTTAATTATACAATCTTCGTTAATTAAAATACTGAACGAGTAAAAAAAAAACTCAGAGTAGAGCTGAGCTTCATTAGATAATTTTGAAAAATAGAACTATATTTATAATTTATAAATCCAGTTGATTGTTCATTTAATGAAAAGAAAACAATCTCCTAACTATTATCACACATCAAATATATTTCTACACTGATTAATTTATCTTCCTATCAGTACACACAAAATATTAATATCTATAATGTACATAGAGACAAAAATTATTGGCCTACGCCCTATATAAGATTATTATAGATTTATTAATTCATAGTTTTAAAAAATTCATGTAGAAAATTAAAAGTTGTCATGACCAAAAATGCGACATCATGCAGAAGCTAAAGGAAACCCTCGAGTAGTTTCCCTTCTTCAATGTGACTCTCATTGACCAAAAGGGTTGAAAATGGTTTGACTACCCACTGACTTCCCATGAGCTGGAAGAATTATACACACGAATTCGAGCAAGAAAATGCTGTTGAACTGTTGCTGACCACGTGCGGGATGCGTACACCTTCATTCCTCCATGATCTTCCCTCGTGCACACTGCTTAATTCTTTGTGCCATGTTTTTTTCCTTGTACAATGGGAGCGAACTATTTATCTAAACTTAACTTAACAAACCGAAGATCTCACGCAGTCAGCGAGAATCGAACTCACTCAAGGCCATTCTTTGTGCCATGTTACAATGTAGATCAGCCATGGACGCAATTAAAGGCGATTAATTTCCTTCTAGATAAAAAAATAAAATTTTATTTGTACCTTTTTTAATTTTTAAACAATTAATGATTAACCGATCATTTATCTACGAACTAAATTTTGAGTCGGTCACTCATAAGCTAGCACCCGATACCCTTTTAGTTGACATTACTACAATGGCCTACATACAAGGTCCTCGGAGGGAGAAAATTCCAAAATTTAAAAGTAGAAAGTTACAACACCAAATAATTACGTGTTTGGCAAATGGGCTGGAAAAAAAAATTTGTTTATTGAGTACTATATAAGTTGGGAGAACTCCTCAAACCCTAGCAGACTTGAAGCCACACCTAAAATAGTTGTCTTTTGATATTCTTCCAATTTTTTTTTAATTAGAGTTCGCTACTTTTTTTCGTGCTCAGTCAAGATGGTGTACACAGGTGGCAAGAAACGAGAATATGAAAAATCATTTGACGAGGAAGAGAAAGGTACCGAGGGCGACGGTGATGACGACGACGACGACGGCTCGAGGGTGGCACCCGCAGCTTAAATGTTTGATGTAATTTTATTAGAGCCTATGTTGAATAATATGTCGTTTTAAGATCTAATGAATAAAAATACAAAGTTCCAACTAGGGACAACTTGGAGGGAGATGTAAGAGGTCTTGCGCTTCCCTTCTCAGGAGATTTATATGTCTCTCGTATGTCAGAATGATTACTAGCAGTGTTATAAAATTATGTTTCTGTTATTTATATTACTATTTAAATATGTTGGTTCGCCGCATAATCTTTTATATTGTTATAATTAATCAAGTAGAACATATTGAAATCATTGTGATTAATATAATTATAATGTAAATATATAAGTAAGAGATGAATTTGAGTTTTTTTTTTGTTTAAATTACTTAAAAACGAAAATAAATTCAAAATCATAGGTTTCAAATGACCTAATCCAAATGCAATCTTAGTCTCTTATGCTCGTCACGGTACTTCGGGCTGCGTTGATTCAGTGACTTTCAAATAACTCATTTCGGTCTGTAATATTTATGATAGATGAGTTGATGTTTAAGAATGTATGTCACCATATAAACTAGAGATGGAGCCATGGAAAATGTATTGAGATATACGTTGGATCTTTTCTCGTTCCCTCGATTTATCGTATGCTAGTTAATAATATGTTATAGGTAGCTAAACTCATGAGTCGATTTCGAAGCAACTGTCTTTTTTATGAAGGCATTGCCCTAAGGATACATCCAAGAGACGATATTCGGCCTCAATCAATCATACGTACATATATATTAAGAAGAGAAAACAAATTAAGACGAATGTTGATGCTTCCTTAAAGTAATTTAATTACATTGTCTCACTTAAACAAAAAATACATACAAAAGGAAGCCGATGAACATATAGATCGACCAACAACAATACGAAAGGGACGAAAAACAAAAATAATATAGGCCTGCCTTTCTTCATTCAAGAACCGCGTACATTGTAGATAATTTAGAATCTTCATTTCTTCTGGAAAAGACTGCCTTTATTGTACTTGAGTTTGATCCAATGAACGCCGGTGGTGGCGCCCTCCTTCACTTTCTTGGCAGCCACCTTTGTTTTCTCCACGCTTTTCTCCATCCCTGCAGACGCAGCCTCCTTCGTCCGCTCGAACTTCGCGCTTAATCTCTTGGAAAGCTTTGGGGACGGCCCCCCGAGTCGACGTGGCTCCGGGGCAGGCTTCGCGGCTGCTGCGCTGCGGCCGAACGGGTTCTCGTTCAACAACACCATTGGTGTTTAATTTGGCCCCAAGAAAAGACTGGTGTTATAGTCTTCCTTGAGAGAACAATGATGAACGATACGCTGAGTAATTTTGTTAGGAGAAAAATATTTCCACTGAGTTTTGTATGGTTTGAATGAGTTTCGGATATGACCAAAGCTGGAGGCGAGCGCGTGTGGACGTGAAGAGCTCAAGGGTGGCGCGAGAAGTGCTGTGCGTGAATACAGGAGGTTACTTAAAATAGTTTTGTGGATATTTATTTGATTCAACCAAGTTGTCCCAAAAATATTCTGATATGCTTGGAAGTTTTTCATCTAACATGTTTTTTTTTCCCATCTCCATAATATTGTACTACTTTTCTTGTACCTCTTGGGCTATATATTGATCTTCGGGCTTTTGTTTATTTTTTTTCTCTGGGCTTTGAATTAACCCACAAGTTTTGTTCCAACCCAACAAATATTTTGGGTATAAATTGTGAATCCACTCATTTCAAGCATTTTGGCTTTTGATATTTATTGTCTAAATATAATTCTTCTAAATTTAATTAAAATCTCTAAGTTAGCCTTATATTTATTCTAATTCTTCAAAAGTTAATTATGTTATTTTTGTTGGACATGGTTGATATATTTTGAAATATTTATTAATTATAATGGTGAGTTAATGAGTTTTTCAAAGAAATCTACATTTTTTTTTGGTAGGTTGACCACCTAACCTACAGCTCGTAATGGGTTGAGTTGAGGATTTCTCAACCCGCTGTCAATTGCTTGATTGTTGGCCAAGTCGGACCGGTCCCAACTGACAGGTCGTATCAAAACCTTTTGCATGAGAATTATGCGAAGTAATTTATATAAGATGCAATCAGAATTTCGAGTGTTCAAGGCTGCATAGAAGGAGCTACATGATTTACCGATCGAAAACTATTGACATCGTAAAGGTTATTCAATATTGTTAAACTGAAGAAAGTTGTACTGATAGTTTTATGTTGTTTGACTACAGGTAGATAAGCCTATTCGGTCTCGGAAATTGACACGCAGTTGAACTTTCGGCAACGAAAAAGTCGTGAAGCCCAAATTTGAATTTCAAACCGTAAAATTATTGTGTTTGTTGTTTTGCTTTTAAGCTTTTCACTATGTTTTTAAATACGATTCGCAAATATTTATAAACATTCAGATGATACAATTTTAATACGATCAAATACCAGAAAAACCCACTAAAAAGGGAAAAAAAAAGTCCAGTAATAATTTTTCAATATACAATGATTTATAAGACTCGATTCACAAATAAATTTGCACGTTATTAAAACTCAAGTGTTTTATTTATCATTTAAACTGAGTTTTTCGCTTTTTTAATTTTCACGTGGGATGTCGATGTTAATTCTTTTTTTAGTTGATGGACGAGTTTGTTATGTAATCAAGTCTTGAACACAATCCAACTGTGGACATATATTGGTGTTCGTGAACTATATTTGAAATGTTCAAAACGAGAAGGGTCGCCAAAATCAGATGGCATGACTCGTTACACGCGTTTAATTTAATTATTTTCTACTGATTCAAAGTCTTGTTAAATTAATTAGTCCAAGTTGAGGAGTTTGCATTAATTTTTGAGGAAAATTTTGACCCCAACCAATCAAAGACTTGGTCAACTATAGTAAAGAGTAGCTAGTAGCAGCCTATCGCGAAGGAATTATGGAGCTGACTCTCTTTTAAAGTTGGACTGCCCAATACCCCATCCATGCCACTTGCCACGGTTAGACTTCGTTGTCATATGCATAATATTATTATTGTAATTTAATTAATATTTTATAATTGAATATATTATTGTTCATATTTATGTGTTTTTTTAAAATCAAACTTCACCGCTTCTATCCCTCATTTTTTGAAAAGTCAAAATTTTAATAACAAAGTTGAAATAAAATTTTCATTGATTTGTACGTCAGATGTTGATAATTATATTCACAAAATTCCCTTTTTACGTAAAATAATCTTAAATTATATTTCACATGTTACATTTTTCACAACAAATGTATATGCAACAGAATTGTCGATTCAAGACACCTGCTGGTTCTTTACCAATTCTAGCAATTTAAATTACATGTTCATTCACGTGTCATGTTCTCGTTTCAATTAAACTCATGATTAAATTAATTTATTTTATATAATCCAAGTCCATATAAAAACAACATAGGAATATGTTTGGAACTTTGAGAATTTAAGAATTACATGGGAAGGGTGACAAATCTACCTCTGAAAATATATTAAAATTGTTGATGAAAAAAGTCATATTGAATTTCGCCAATTTTAATGAATTTTTTTAATATATATTATTGATGTCATGTACTAGCAACATGTCGGGAAAACAAAACAAAACAAAACCAAAAAAAAAAACAAATTAAGATGAATTATTAAAATTAATATACTTATCAAAATTATAATTTTTACTAAAATTAAGTAATGTAAATAAAATATTGTAATATGTTATGAGTGTCAGCTTCTTAAACCGCTTCTTAGGCCACGGGTCGAATTCTTTTTCTAGATAAATAATATAAATACATATATAAATATAAAATAGAGCAGACATGATACGTGGGATCTATAAAGATTCTATCCTACATGTGCCAGCCCACTGCCAATTGCAGAAAAGGCCGTTAATGAAACGGCTCAATTCTTTGTCGTTTCGCTGATGACTATCAAACTTGAAATATTATTATTATTATATTATACAATAAAAATACATATAAAAATAAAGGAATCGATTATCCAATTTTTTTAAAAAAAATTTATTCTTTACCGTACGAAAAGGGATTGGGGTATCTCACCATTTTAAACTCTGGCTTGTTTCTTACTTCATTTAGGATAAGATGTCGCTTTAGCTATGATATATATTATATTATATAAACATAGATAAAATAAAATTTAATTTTATATTATTATTATTAAGTGTACATTTTAACATAAAATTCTTTTAAACAAATTTAAATATGTCTTAGGAAAAATTTATTCTTACTCACTCTCTTTTTTCCAAAAAAAAAAAAAGGATTACTTTTTAAAATCAATAGTTCAAAACATATCCTCTGGCCTATCGCTTCAACTTTTATTTAAAAAATCTAAAAGGTTTTTAAAAAAATATTGAAAAGGGTATAACCCCCCCCCCCGCCCCCAGCCCCCACAACAATCTCTATCTGAGCATTTAACCTTGAAAGTTCTGACAAGTATGGATTAATTAATATTCCTAAACTTCAGGGGCCAAACTGAAATTAAGGGAAACTCGTCCTATAAATATACGGCAAGAGTTAAGCTATGTTTGCCAATTTCAATACTCAAATTCCCCATTTCTAAATAATTAATAAATAATCTTAAATACTACATCACTATCAAAATGGCAGCTTATTCTGCTCGGAAATCCAGCGGTCCGGTTCTCCGGTCGACCCCACCGACTAACCGGCAATTCTCCTCCCGTACGCCGTCGTTTCGCCCGACATCCCCAGCCATTAGCTTCTTCCTGGACCGACCCGTTTCCCCGAACCACCGCATCTCCGTGTCTCCCCCTGCGGTTCAGAAGAGGACGTGTATGTGCTCGCCGACTAACCACCCCGGTTCGTTCCGTTGCAGCCTGCACAAAGCCGGGTTCAGCAACAGCAGTGCTTCGAGGAACTCGAAAACGACGTCGTACGCCAGCTCGACCAGGCTGAGCATGAGGCGCTCTGCCATGACTAACTCTCTGGTCCGAATCGGAACCGTGGAAGGGGATTTGGTGAGGAGAGCCCTCGCGTCTTTGATCCGGCCGTCGTCGCATCAGCAGCGGCGCCGTGGCCAGTTCAAGCCGTGCGCTAGCCGCCTCTCCCACATGTCCCGATAACATCACAGCGCGGCGGAGATGGCGTCAGCGGGGTTTCGACCCTTCGATTTTCTCGTCCCTTCCCTGTTGACTGAAAATTGAAAAACATAAACGATCCGAGATATTAGATATGGATACTCTGTGAATGTAAATAATAATATAAATTTTTTTGGAAATTGGAAGTCATATTTCTTTAATTTTTAATTTAAAATTGAATTATATCCAACTTTAATAAAGTAAAATTTTGTAAATTAAATTAAAGAGATATTTTGTTTTAGTAGAAATCAAATCGGGACCATTTCATCTTCATGGCTTTTTCAACCATTGTTTTTTTTTTTTCCCACTATTATAAGAGTGTACAAGGAGAGATTATTTTTTAGTGTATTAATATTTCAAATCAGTCTGATTATCTCTTTCATCTGGTTCTAAATATTTATTTAATTTGAAGAATATTTGAGACGAATTCTTATTTACGCTTTATTTATCACACACACAAATATATATTTGGAAAACTTGATTTTGTATTTTCATAAAACTGTGAACCTATTGCTATTCACTTATAATTCATCTGAAACAAAAATCTCGAAAATTTGGAATGTGATATTAAGTTCAAGATCTAATTATACTATTTTTATCTCTTAACTCCAAAAAAAAAAAAAAAAAAAAAAAAAAAAAAAAAAAAAAAAAAAAAAAAAAAAAAAAAAAAAAAAAAAAAAAAAAAAAAAAAGAAGTTTGAAAATGTAGGTGAAACTAAAAAAAATTATATTTTCAGATTTTTGGCTTGTTTTTAAGGAATAATTGAAATTTTGTTTTTTGCATGTATAATAAGAAAATTGTAATTTTAGTTCTGTATGCTTTATTGTTTTGTATTATAGTCATATAATTTATCAAAATTTTGGTTTCATCCAGTAACATAAAATTTTCTTTTTGTTTTGGTCCTTTTTATCTGAAACTACTGAATCGATTGAATATTACCTAATGCTCTCATATATGACTCGTGTGTGACGAGAATAAAACATATAGTATACATAATAAATTCTAAATAAGTAAATGAAAGATAAACTACAAGCTTATTTCTCCTCCTTTTGAAATATTGAGATTCGTTTTGTTTTATTTTCTCATTTGTATTTTCTTTGATTGATTTAATATATGTAACAGAGATTTTATTCTCGCATCACTGTAGACTTTATTTTCGCCACATTAGAAAATATTAATGTCAAAATAAGCAAAATTCAATGAAGTAAATGATTTTTCCGAGAAAATAACTAAAACAAAAAATAATCAAAGTTACTAAATGAACTCCACATACTAAAATTGCAAATTTTCACATATTTATATAAGTGCTTTCTTATTCAACACGACTTTTTATAAAGAAATTTGAAAAATATGTCCCACAAAATGTTATACGAGACAACCAATAGTAGGAACTCCAAGAGATAAGTGATACAAGTGGCAAAGATGTTGCATTTATGATAATTACCTCTTCAATATACGAGAAATATGAGGACATTGTGTTCAGATGTTGATGTGATCGTGAGATCATATAGGAGTTACTCTAGATTCATTTTGATCAAGGACTGATGAGTCAAGTATCAATGAGAACTTGTAAACTAACGAGATGAGATTATGAGATCCTAATTTCATATCAGATTATGATATTTTTTTTAAATTAGTTTATAATTGTTATAATTGGTTAATGTAGCGATTTAAGTTAATTATTTTCGTAGATAATATATACATCGGAATCAATACTCTTCCAAAAGTTCAATGCACGCACGTCCATTGCTATCAACTTTGGTTTGTTATGGATCGAGTTTTATAAAACTTGTTATCTGATCTAAATCCAATGAAAGTAAAGAAATCATTATCTTTTATTCGACCTGATACCATTTAACTTACCCAAACTCACTTCAAAGAGGTCATGTTCGAGTCATGTGCCATCCCTCCTTGTGCGGCGTCCCATTGAAATATTGTGTTGGCTGATTGAGCAAACACATTGCTTCGTATTATTTGCACACATAATTTAAACTCATTCATTTTCCATATTTATTATCATACACATTAGAATATGGTATGTATAAAAAAAAACAAAGAAGAAAGAATATGGTGAGTATAGCTTAATCAGCCACTATGAAATAATGGCCTTTCATGAAAATAAGAGCCACTTTTCATTTTCTTCTGACTCCTATTTTGATCTTCTCCATCGTTTAGGTGTTACCAAAGAATAAATAATAATAATAACAACAAAATTTTATAGTCAAAAATTTTTGTTAGACGGTCTCACGAGTCAATTTTGTGAGATTAATATTTTATTTGAGTCATCCAAAAAAATATTATGTCTTATATTAAAAGTATTATTTATTATTGAATATGTCAGAGATCAAGATAAGTAAAATGGTTAAACTTTATATAGTTGATAAGGTTGAAAATTAAAGGTTGGGGCCATAGTGTGACTAAGCAGATAGGATTCTATGTTTTCTCCAATTTTCTAGCTATTAATCTACTCATTAATTCTCTCACGATATGGAAAAACTGTCCTCTCTAATCTTCAATGCTAATGCAAGCTACTCTACTTAAACTACATATAAGTTACTTTGATTTTCTCTCTCAGCATAAGACTTTTGGAAAAATAAATTTTATATTTGGTTATTGTTTTGAGAAATTTTTTTTTTAATGTCAAATTGTATCATAATCTACCTTTTGGTGATGGCACGTAACAATATATATAAAATATTGTATGATATATATTATGATATTTTTCGTGAGTCAATATTAAATTTTGGACAGGTGGAAAGAATGAAAATATTTTTATAAAGAGGATGAAAATAATTAAGAGGAATGTAAGATGAAAAAATGAAAGCGAAATCAAATAGAAGTCAATTATTCTTGCTCGTAATGTCTACTATGCCCACTTGCATGTGAGCCAACTCCTAATTACAAGTTGCAATAAGATGAAAAGAGATCCCACCTTCCTCATTTTTTTTATTTGCTATATAAATTAATTTTAGAACTATTTTAATACGACATAAAAACTCACGTGAGACTGTATCATAGATCAATTTCGTGAGACATGTATTTTATTTCGATCACTAATGAAAATGTAAAATTTTTTATGTCAAAAACATTATTTTTAATTGTAAATATAAGCAGAGTTGACGTATCTCGCAAATAAATATATGTAAAATCGTCTCACAAGAGACTTACTCTTAACACTAATATAACCTCTCATGAACCCAATGGGCTTTCTTCAATTTACAAAATTTGATTTCTATATCTTTAAATCTTAAGTATTTTTAAAAAGGTCAAAAAATCTAAAATAATTTCACAATATTTTATCGATTTTATTTTAGAGAACTTGTTTATCACGACATAATAATTTAAGAATAAGAGGTTGCATAAATATAGTTGTGACTGCACCCTGATTAAAAGTAGTGGTATTCCAACTTCATAACCTTAAAAATAATCAAAAATAACATTTATATAAAATCAATAATAATAATAATCTATTCATAAATCAATAGTGCTTTTTTAAAATAAAATTCCAAAGAATATAAACTAGCCTACTCCATAAGTTTTTTGAGCAATTTGTCACAACTTACAGCCAACCACCAACTTGACAGACATTTGATGAGATTATGACAAAATCTCCCCATCCATTTTTTTGGAGTCATTTATTTTTAAAACAACATTTATATAACTTTTTGGTGTCATTTATATCGTGCGATATTATCGTGTTTTTTTTTATATCCTAATATAAGAGATGAGGAAGAATCGAACTTGATTCAATACATGGGGAATTCCGGTGAGACCATTGGACCAAGCCTCCGATCTCTATATTACCGTGTTTCTGACCGACCTAGAACCACGATAACAATGAATTTTTTAACTATTTTTCGTTGAAAGATTTATTTACACGTACTTATTATTAAATAGGTGTAAGGAGATGTGAACATCAAGTTCTGTTGCTAGTAGGACTGTAATCGAATCGAGCCGGTTCGTGAGTTTTTAGAGTCGATTCCATAAATATTTTATTTATATTCGAAGTTGTTGAATTCGAGCTGAATTTGAATATGTTTAAGGTTTTTTTTGAATCTAACTCGAGTCAGAATTATATTGTTCGATAATTTACGAGCCATAATATTTTTTAAATATAATATACTTATATATACACACAAATAATTCGAGTTTTTTCTGTTTTTCTGGCCTTCAAACATTCATTATTAAAGCTTAATGTTTGAACAATAGTTCGAATAGCTCGCGAATAACTTTGAATATTTCGAGTCACACTCAAACTCAAACTCGAACCAATTTTTCTTTATTTATCAACATTCAACTCAATTCTATTCGTTTACCTCCTTAGGTCGAAAGAGTCGGCCCACTATTCGATTATCATATCCTAATTGAATAGGAAGAAACAACTATAAACCGATGTAACTAATAGAAGTGTTGAGAAACATACGTAAATATCAATGACAAAAATATTGAATGGCCTTATTAGGCTCCAATCCGTCATCATAATTGACAAACAAGTGAAAACAATGTCCAAATTTTAAAATGAATCCAAACACGAAAGCTGGCAATTTCAAAGAGGCGAGATGCAGTGTTTTTCCTTTTTATCATTATTTATCTTTTTAGCTGGACAAGCGATGTGCTACTAATCTAACTATCCATATCTTTATTTATATACATATAAATTGCCACCCATGATGGGGACTTTTGAAATTGATGTTCAATCCGATGAGAAGAAATAAACAAACAATTTGTTCTAGAGAAAATCAATTAATCTGTCTTCTTTTCTTCTTCTTTTTGGTTTCAAAAGAAAGGCAAGTAATTCGTTAATGATTAATTAATTTCATATAGTTCATAATTTAATTTTTGGAATTTTGATAAATTTAATTAATCCCAAAATGGATGTTTGATTTGATTAATAATTTCTGAAGTTTTATTTAAGGACCACTTTATGTACATCACTCGTACAAGGTATTGGGCTAATAAAAGTCGCGTTAGGCAGCCTCGAACGTGTATATATTTAATTAAATTGCGTAATTATCTCATTAAATTTTCTATTAAAAATAAAGTCTAATCAGTCATCAGTTACTGATAAGAACAGCTAGAAAGATTATTTATTTATTTATTATTTTTTTGATAAAAGATTTTTATTTTTATAGAGTATGGTATTAGATGCTTCACCTTCATCTACTTAAAATTTGTATTTGCCCTCCTAAAATTTTTAATATATATTTTCGCCCATTCTAACTTCATTTTTCGCTTGAAAGAATGGAAAATTGCCCACCTAACTTGCAAGTTGCATCCCTAGGCGGGTTGTGTTGGTTGATGTTTTCCCGACCCGTCAATTATTTGGCAGATCCGCCGTTTGATGGGCAGGGTAAGGTGGGGGCGAGCGGGTCAATTTTGATAACTCTGCCTGGGGTGTCACGATGTTCGCCATTGCTCTTGTACCACTTTGTTAATTGGAAGCTATAGGCGGTACTGCCAACACGCGCAAGACAACAGATAGACTAATGGTGTAGTCTGTAATTTCATATTCACCTGAAATGGGCTCCAATATTGTAAAATAACAACAACATATGTGTATCTATTGGTTAGACAAATATTCCTAATTCTTTGCATATATTCATGAATAGTCCATGTTCGTGTATTCTACCTTTTCATAGCTGATGTGTTTAGTTCATAATTCTAACTTCAACAATCAACGCCCCTTTAACGAATTATTGATTTGACTAAATTATGTAAGTAGTATTGGAATGGAAATGGTGTTAATCGGCTGGCGTCACAGAGGCGAGACTCTGGCTTTATCATCCGCGAGAGGAACGGGGTAGTTCAATATTCTCAAGGACGTGTTGCAAGCTTTGGAGAAATTTTATGTCAATTCTCTAAGCATCTCTATATTTAACCTTTTGATATGTGAAGAGGACTGCACTGTTGATGTACCAAGAATCAGCACCAAAAACCGCAGCTCCTCGCTTTCTTGGCAGGCCTAGGAGCTAGGGGAGGAGAATGTTTTGGTCGAATACACGAGCTTATGGTCTAGGCTACACGTGGGCTCGGCAAGTTGTCCGAGTTGACAGTTGAACCTTGAACTTGCAGGCGCACCTCGTGCCTAAAAACCGTGATTAGACATTTGGATCTAGGGCCTCAAGGTATAGTGGCTCACCAATCTGGGCCTTCTTGGACAGAGAGTGACAACTTGATGTGGCAGGGTCCCCATCAAGATCATAATATCCTTAGCAAACTGGCCTTCTTGGAAAGACACACTAATAATTTTATGGGGGAGGCTCCCCATCCAGATCATGTCTTAAACTTTTGTTCCATTAGAGAGGATTGGTATTTCCTACGTAATATGTTAATGTGTTGTATGCTCACTATAATAATAATTTTTCTCCGACAACATATTTTTGCTCAATCCTACACATTTGCATATTAACCATGTGGTTAACTCATTGCCCCCTGCATTCCTGTCAGGTTTTCTGTTTAATACTTGCTTTGGTCCAAATAACATAAGGCGACGTGAAGCACGGGCGGACGACATTCTGCCTGATTCGTTATGTTGACAATTGATTTCATTCATCTTCATTTTACAAAACAACCCACTCGATTTGCTAGAAAAATCTATTAAACAGAGCATTCTGACTCAAGGGCCAAGGCCAAAGTGAATGAACATGAATGGAAGTGTATGCAATATAAAGATACAAAATTGAAGCAAATGTCAAAGAAATTTAGGCCCAATTCTACATAAACTCCAAGTTTCTCTATATGCCCCTTAAATAAGGATATATAGGAAAAATCTATATATCACCACCATAAACACAGAACATATCCTTTGAAGCAATCACCTTAAACAAACATTACAAAAAAAAAATGAAAAGAACACTAAACTAAGATGAAAAAACAACAATGGGCTGTTGATCGAAGCTCATTCAAGCGCCGAAGCTCGTAAATCACTCGCACTTTGATGGATTCTTGATAGATTTTGTTCCACTTCGAGTTGGTTTTATATGTTGAAACATTAGATACCATAGTGATTGATCCCCATGATCAACACCAAGATTCTTACTGTTCATATGTATTAAAGGGGCTCGCTTTTGGGCTCAGCCCAACCTTTCTATCGGCCTAGAAACAGATGGGCTTCTGCATATGAAGCCCATTCTCTCTACCCCTTTTCCCTCCACAGGCCTGGTAAAAAGTGGGCTCCGATTTGGGTACCAACGTCTCTCTTGAATCTTGCCATTTATCGGCCCAGGTCCACTCAAGCTTCTGCTTGTCACCAAGAACCTCTCTTGCACCCTCCTTTCCAAAGGTCTTGATCTCATGACATTCATATGGATTCTTCCCTTATCTTTTCCGCCGTTGATATTCCGGTTTGAACCGTTACACGGTGTTCGGTAAGGGGAGAACCCGGAGACCGGATACTGTGGCGGGATTTTGTGAGAACCCCACTTCACAATGTTGCTTGTGAAGAGATTCTTGGCATTTTTCATGGCCAAAATGATCCTTGAGATCCCATTTGGTTTTCCTCTCAACTCCTTTAGAGCGAGCTTGATTATTTCGAGACGGTATTTTGGGACGTTGATGCCGATGCTTTGGAGGAACTCGTGGTTGAAGTAGGCTAGATCATCTTCTTCAAGCTCATTTCGGGTGAAGGTTAAAGCATATTCGTATGCTAGTGCGGGTTCAAGGCTTGTTTTTGATAACCAGGAGTGCCAATCCATGGATGTGTTACTTTGCCACCTCGCACTTTTTTGTGGATTCTTTTTTCTTTTCTTTTTTTTTTTGAGTTAAATTTTGTCTACTAGTGTACAAGTTTGAGGCTTATATATATATACAAGAACAAATGGGAAAAAAGGTTCAGGAGTGGAGATATAGTGGCTTTAGCTCGAGATTATTGCTTTCTGAATTAAAGAATTGATTATAACATGATGATATATAGTTATCTTGTGCTAAAAGGATTTTAATAAAGCTACTTTCTAAAAAAGATTTGAATTATTTAAATTTGGACTTGGAGTTTTAATGAGTTGAAATAGACTTGTCAACTCAAAAATCTCTTCAAATTTATTAGTTTGATAGTCTAATGACGTCATATATCGCAAGATTATCTCTCATCTCACATTTAACTTTGAAAATAAAGTAAATTCCGATTAATATCAATCAGAATTATAATGGAATTATCGGAACCATGTGTTATAAAGTCATATTACATGTGAATTTCACTGAAAATTACGAGTTCTTGAAAATTAACACAATTTTACAAAAAAAATATAGAAAAAATAAAAATTCAGGTTTTTTAGGGAAAAAAAGTGCTTGAAACTTTATACATGAATGTGGTGGGTAAGGTGATATAGATGACTACTTAAATTTATTTCATCTTCTCAATTTATGGGATTCAAAAAGTTGTTGGGAGGATCATGGGCAATTTATCGTTTTGAATTGGACTTTATTTCTTGTTATAACGAATATATAATTGGCTTTATTGTGGACGTAATTGTTAGCTAGGTGTGAATTATAATTGACCAACTAAAATCTAATCAATTATGGAAGTTTGCCTCAATATTTGGTCTGCAACGCCAATTTCTGAAATCTGTGGCAAAAAAAATTATGGAAAATAGTTTTCTTGCTTCACTAAATCATTCAATTTTGGTTTTGATATATTAATTTTTCAAAATTGATTTTGGTAAATTAACTTGTAATTTTTGACTGTTTTGATCCAACTACTGATGTAATATCAGAAAATACTGACGTGACTCGTTTGGTATGCGGATGCCAATTCCTGAAATGGGAAACTTTTACTTCTATCTTACATCAATCTGTCCGTGGCTAAAAAATATNATTCCTTAAAAAGTGGATTGGAATAAGAAGTCTTTCAACTATATTTGTGCAATTAATTTCATTTACTCGACATCTACTATTTGTGAGAATTATACAAAAAAATGAACATTATGCTAAAATTAGTTTATAAATGTTGAAAAATTATTTAAAAATGTGTTAAATATTTGTGTTGAAAATGTGAATGTTGAATGTTGAAAATTAGGTAAAATTAGGTGTTGAATATTGAAAATTAGTGTGTGATGATGTAGGTAATGATGTATTTTATTTTTGGATTATTTGTAAAAATTTTCTATAAATAGATCTCTCATTTGTGAAGAAAATCACAATTGAGTTGAGAGAAAAATATTATAAAGTGTGTAGTGTGATAATTTT
>NC_133307.1:28609321-28716473 GCF_012295235.1 Primulina huaijiensis
ATATAGTATAAAATTCCTTAAAAAGTGGATTGGAATAAGAAGTCGTTCAACTATATTTGTGCAATTAATTTCATTTACTCGACATCTACTATTTGTGAGAATTATACAAAAAAATGAACATTATGCTAAAATTAGTTTATAAAGAGAGTTTAACAATAATATATCTATTACTGATTACTGAAGGATCGAATATATACTTCATTTAATGAAATAATAAATAAAATAAAATTTCCATTTATTTTATTTTAATAACAAAATAGAGAATGAAATGCTTTTTTATTATCTCGTAAAAACAGTATAAACACTCTTATGGAATAGTTTTACATATTAAAAAAATATTTTATTTGTTTCATTTATTAAAAATATTATTTTTATAGTAAAATAACATTAAAAAGGAAAGTAGAAGAAGAACTACCACAAAAATAAAAATAAATCTAAAATAAAAAATATGGCAAAACAAGTACAATGTAACGTCGAACCACCACACAAATGGCAGCCGCACATTTCCCCGCCGCACATTTCCAGCGGCCGAGCACCCCGGTCACCACCAAGTCCTCCTCCGCTGCCACCTTCTTCCACTCTCTCCCTAAGTACGCCACCAAAACCAAATCTTCACCTCCACTCAAATTCACATACAATAAAGATTTCAGGCGTGTGTTTAAGCTTAGAAGCATAACCCAAGAAACCGAAAGCCAGCCCAAACCAAGCTCAACCTCCGACACGCAGCAGCATTTGGTGGAGTTCTTGTACGAGGATCTTCCCCATCTGTTTGATGATCAAGGGATTGATCGGACGGCTTATGACGAGCGTGTGAATTTCAGAGATCCCATCACGAAGCACGGAAGTATCGGGGGGTACCTCTTCAATATCGCCATGTTGAAGAAGCTCTTCAACCCAGATTTCCAGTTGCACTGGGTTAAACAGGTATTCTTTTTTAGCACTTTCAATGGATTACAAGTGGGAAATATCAACCTGCAGCTCATCTACCACTAAGGTTCCAAGCTAGAGACAACGTTTCAGGTTTTTTTTTCCCCGCAGGATGTCCAAATTCAGAAAATAAACACACTACGGTAGTCTACTCGCAATATAGACTATGTTTGTACTATGTTTGTTCAATATATTTAGGTAGTCGACTTGCAGAACCCACTCGAATTATTTTCCAAATATGTGTGTTGAACTTGTACCAAAGCACATAGTTCTACCTTTAGTCCAATGCTTTTATTCCTAACATAAACATGCCTCTTGGTACATATCAATCATTCTAGAATTAACTGATTTTTCAGCCTATTTGATGTTTTAGAGTAACATGGTTAAAAGTAGATGTGAAACACAAATGATTTGAATATATTTCTAATAATGTCTCTTATGATGTCCCAACATTTCTTGCATAAATTTTTCACTTGTCGTCGTGAAAAATTGGAACGCGAATGGAGGCTGCTAAGACCTGTGAATTTTGCCATTTGCATCAGACACAGAAGCCATTTTTTCTTAAATGACTTATTGTATAATGGTGTAGACAGGAGCTTATGAGATAACTACAAGATGGACTATGGTGATGAAGTTTGCTCTATTGCCTTGGAAGCCTGAATTAGTCTTCACAGGCACTTCTGTTATGGGCATCAACCCACAAACTAATAAATTCTGCAGCCATCTGGTAGGATTTTACTATTCATACTCGACGACGCGAGCAATAGATATATAATTATAATTTTACAATAATCTTTAGCTAATTACATTTATCTACAACCATTTCATCTCCAGGACTATTGGGATTCCATTGAGAACAATGAATATTTCTCTGTGGAAGGTTTACTTGAAGTGCTGAAGCAAGTAATAGACATTGCACATAATATTACATACTATAAAGAATACTTTGCAAGTGATTTTCTTTGATTCTTCGAGTGCCACCTTTGCAGCTGCGTTTTTACAAGATTCCGGACTTGGAAACACCTAAATATCAGATACTGAAACGAACTGCCAATTATGAGGTCCTGAATTCGTATAAGTAGAATCAGCCGCAGTTGTCTCATTTAAATTTTTTTAGAAAATAATTGAACGAGCATTAGTAATAAGATCTGTGATATGATATGCAGGTAAGAAAGTATGAGCCATTTATCGTGGTCGAAACAGATACGGACAAGCTATCTGGTTCAAGCGGCTTTAACTCGGTTGCTGGGTAAGCTTCTATGAATCACAGCCCAAACTCTTACCTACATGGATTGGATAATCCCGTGCTTGTAGTTTTTCATGACTGAATCTTTTAAATCCTGTGTATATTGCATCTTTCTTCTTAATGTTTTACTATTTGAAATTCAACATATCTCCTAGGTACATATTTGGGAAAAATGGCACAATGGAGAAAATACCAATGACAACTCCGGTGTTTACTCAAGCATTTGACCCGGAGATCTCCAAGCTTTCTATTCAAATAGTTCTTCCGGCAGACAAAGATTTGAGCAGTTTACCAGCTCCAAATCAAGATAGTGTTAAGTTGAATAAAGTTGAAGGTGGTATAGCTGCAGTTTCAAGATTCAGTGGAAAACCAACAGATGATATTGCTCGAGAGAAGGAAAACGCACTTCGATCTGCACTCGTAAGAGACGGTCTGAATCCCAAAGTCGGTTGTACGCTAGCTCGATATAACGATCCCGGTCGAACTTGGAGTTTTATAATGGTAAGTCGATCTAAATCTTCTCTGCTTTATGCACAAAATCATATTTACCAATATTCACTGCACATTTTCCCATTCTTATCCATCAATTGTGAGAGAAAAAAATAGTTTCTTGTAGTAATCGTATTTGCGCGGTTAAGTTGATCAAACATGGGGGCATGTGTTTCACATAGCTGGTCTCGAGTTCGTTGAACGTGAGAGTTGTTGAAGCTCACAAAATGCAGTTGTCACATGCCTAAAATCTCATTTTCTTGGTTTCTTTAAATATCGTTCGGCTTGAGACACGGGATATGATAAATGATCTATAATACAAGGATAAATTGAAAGACGTAGATAACATAGCTGTGCAGTACTTGAGTCAAACGTCAGATGAAATAAACAATACTTACATTTGTCTTTGTTTCATGTGTGGTGATATGCAGAGGAATGAAATTCTTATATGGCTTGAAGAGTTTTCGTTGGACTGAGCATCTGGAACCCTTTGCTTCATTTTGATCGATATTTGAATGTAAATGGATGGCAATTAATTGCTTCAAATAATCTTTTCAAATAGGAATTCAACATTTTAAACAAAATTAGTAGACATATTGTTTCACTTCATTTATATATTTCTTTATTAATTTTTATATTATTTTATTTTCATGTATGACTATTACTTAAATCAATCTTCTTGTATCCACTTTATCACTAAATAACTTAAATCAATCTTCTCATATCCAAGAAATTGCATAATTGCAAGGAAGTTTTAAAAAATACTTTAAAAATACTTATGTTGTATTTGGATTAATAAATCTGAGAGGATGTATTTATTTGATTTCAAGTCATTTTGACTTTGTTGGATTAGCAAAAATTTAATGTTGTACTTGGATTGATGATCATGTACATGAATTTCAAATATATTCAAATGTATTTTTGTTATTTTAGATAAATCAGCTTATATATTTCAAATTCATCTTTTACATATTTATACAGTGTTTCATTTTAATTAGGACGAATTTCAAATTCACTCAATAATATTGTTATTTGAAATTCATTCTACTTTGTGTAACGCGTATGTAAATAAGTAAGATATTAATTTAAAATTTGATCTATTGTTTCATTGTAATAAAACTGTAACTGAAATCCATGGATTTCAAATCCATTTCTCAAGTACACCTTATATGAATTTGAAATTCATCTCATATCAATTTATACAATTTTAATAGTAATTGTCGTGAATTTTAAATACTATCAAGAAATCAAAATAATATATTCCACAAATCAAATTTATCATTCTAAATCAAATTGAACAACCCCAACACAACCTTAATTTGTATCAATTAGTTTAATATGTTTTAATTAATTTAATACAATATTTATTAGAACATACATATGACATAACCAACATGGTCATTGGTCAACAATTATTTTTTATATAAAAAAAAATTGTCAACAACCTTATTTTGATAACACCAAATAATTGATGATTGCATGCACCATGAAATTTTCGGCAATTAAAGTTGTAATATAATAAATTGAAATCAATATTTATCATTAGTATATTCTATAAATTAATATTGTTGGGACAGTAAAATTTTAATAATTTAGAATGGTATAAATTATTATTTTAAATAAAAAAAATTCGATTCAAAAAATAACAATTTAAGTACATAAAATCGTTTTGTTTTTTTTTTAAAAAAAATTAATCTACATATCATATTCCTCGATTTAATATAAAAAGAAAATCCAGTGTACGTAAATAATAAAATAAAATTCATTTTATAACGTGAGTATAAGTTTACATAAATTTATAAGAATGTTTTGAAAATTATTATCTTATTAATATATCAAAATTATTAATTTAGAATGATGAAACCAAAAAATATATATTTTAATGAACATTATTAAATATTAATTTATTGATGTCCACGACCCCACCAAAACTATCCGAGCCGTAGTCCCCAAGGAAAATGACCAAGACTCGCATAAACTTGCACAATAAGATATATAATCGACCCGTAGTCCCTAGTCATCGTTCGACATCACACTACTTCACAGTTGAAAAGAAGCAAAGATGGGCCTCGGGAAACTGAGAATTGGTGGGGCATGGAGTGGGGTGCTGGAAGTCGAACTAGATGACTGGACAGTGGCCATGTTGAGACAAGAAGTGGCAAACCGATCAAACTGCGTTGGGCCTCACTCCATAAACCTCATATGCGGGGGAAAAATGCTCAGAGATGGTGATGGCTCTGAGAAATTGACCCAATTGGGTGTCAAAAACAACGCCAAGATTTTTGCTTCCAAGGTTTCTTCTGATCAAGTCGGGAAGTCTCAAAAAGATGAGTTCTTGGCCGAGGAAGAGCGCGCCAACAAACTTTCCAGGCTCAAGTTAGTGTGTTTGTAATTGTTGTGCCTGTTTTCTATGTGTGTGGATCTTGGGTTATTTGGAGTATTGCGGTTTTGATGATTTTTTTATGATTGCATAATCATAGTAGATTGTCTCTTGAAGAATCTTTCCTATAATTTTTTTCCCTGAATTTTTGGACTGAGTTCTGTTCTTGTGTCCATTTGGTCGTATTTCTTGGGCTTCTTTGAATTTTCTAATTGTGTATTGGAATGATCAAAGTGGTTTGTAAACGATCAAGTTGCCGTATAACTCGCACAATTCACTGAATTGTGGATGGATTGTGGCCATGTAACGGATAAATGCGTAACTTGATGTTATTGTTGGTTTTGGTAAATGTTAAACTTGGTATGATTGATGGGTTCTGGATATATGATGTGATTCTGGGAGAAATTTGTAGACCAAATGCTACTTCAGTGTGTCTGAGTCTGAGCTTCAATCGTTGATTTTTGGGTATTTCTCCATCTAGTATTGGTGTATCAGTCTATGTGTTTGAATAAGCGAATTAGGAGTTTTGCCTATTTTCCCCCTCTTTTTCAGTGTCTTTGATAGTTGGTTCTGCTGCTGTCCTGGTAAATGCTGTGACTTAATACTGAATTGCCTGTTGACTACAGAGCTAGCTCATAGTGGTGAACACTTGTTATTTTCTGCGATTTTGGTCACGAGCTCGTGGTAAATTGCATATCTAAGTGTCAATTATCTTCTCTCAAAATTTTACCATAAAATTCACTATGATTTCAGATTTTCTGGATGTATTGGGCGGCCAAAATCTGCACTTTATTCTTGCCCTTGTCTGGGGATGTTAGTTTTCTATTAGTCAAATTTGAGTGTGATAGCAGTATGTTAAACAGGGCCTTTGATACTTTTGGGATAGAAAATAAATTTGCATTGATTGGGTCTTAAGAAATTTCAGGTGCATATTTATTGAGCAAGAAATCTAATCTATCTGTATAGACATTGCAGTCTTCTTTTCTTCTGGTCATGGTTATAGTTTTAAGATGTAGTGTTTTTCTTACCAGTTTTTTTTAACAATTATCATATTAAGTTCAAGCACAATTCGATATCCAGAACGATCAGTCTTGTGATTCATTCACTTATGCTGAGACATTACTCTGCATTCATTTTTCTCGCTCTCTTTGTGACATGATTGACATCACAGAGCTGCTGCTACGTCATTGGCCAGTAGACATGTAGATGGTTCATTACCTGATGGAGACTTCAATCTAGAGCTGGAAAATCAGAGTGGGGAGAAAGTGCAGTTGGGATCTGAAACTGACCAACGGTATGAGTATACTCCAAGCTAGTGTATTAATGTTTGTATCTGATATGGTTTTTGAATGTATGTGGATGATGAGATCAAACTGTTACTAAAGGAGTTAAATCTATGTTGCTTCTTTAATCATAAAACTCGAAATTTCTATGTGGCAGGGCAATAATGATGGGACTCATGCTTCACACAAATGGAAAAGCACTGATACGAAAGCAACAATATAGAGATGCATTGGAAGTCCTCACCCTTGGTGAGGTAAGTGTCTAAAAACCTAATGAGAAAGATAATAAATTCATCGTGAATGCATTGAAATCGAAATTTTTGTTTTTGGCTAAGGAATTTGATTTGGGGAGAGAATATGGAGCTTGTGTTTTTAAACGAGATCAATCTTGTTGTATGTATTTGAAATCTAATATTAAATTTCGAGGAGGTGAATTTGAAATCTATCTATAAAAACATCCAAACAACTAAAATAGATTGAAATATTTGATTTCAAATTACTTGGTCCAAATGCACCCTCGAGAGAATTGCACGATACAACTGTAACGTGAACCATAATTATATGTGAAAAGGATGATATGTAAAGTATATTTTCCATTTGCAAGAATGGTTTAAAATTTTTGGATTTAGAAATATTAAGGATCGGTTGGTCATACACCTGGGGTGTTCCACTGAAAAAATTTCAAAACGCTAAAATTCTTATTATTACTGTTATTATTCAACAAAAGATCCCGCTTTCGTGTAGTTTGAGATAACATCTCACAGATAAACATTGCATGAGAAATCACTCCATGTAAATTACAAAAAAATATAATAATCCGATTTGAGTGTATCATCTTTGATTTACAACATATATAAAATAACTAGGTTGGTTGATATAGCTTAATTTTCCTTGTTATGGATTGTCTTAAATTTAGATTAAAATATTTATACTCTTTCGGCAACCAGGCTTCTATAACTTTCTACTCATGCTATCTGGAATGATGCTTTTATGTTTCAACAATTAGTTCATGTTTTTATGCATGCCTTTCCTTGATGTTGTTGGCTTGTCTATTTCTTTCTGTATTGCCTTGCAAAGTTGTCGATTTCATTAGAATCTTTTCACAATCCCCATAGGGTTATTTGTCTATTAATTTAATATCAATTTTTCAGATATCTCCTGATTATGCGACAACCTTTTCTTTCTTGTAGGAGGCTTTTTCTCTGTGCGACCCAAAGCTTGTTGAGGTGAGACATCGTTTTGTTTTAGTAATTGTAACAAAGAAACTTCTCATTCTTTTTCTCAAACTAAATTTCAGAGAATCAAGTCCTTACATTCCTTGTCATTCTCAACAATCATCAGTTATGAAGCTTGTCTAGTGGATCTATTATTTGCAATCATATCGAAAAAAGTATCAGTTTATCCCATTTTTTTCATTTTTCAATCTCCAACACAATGTGGATCAACTGAAAACTTGAAACAATAGTTGGGTCATTTTGTCTTAGTTATTGTAGCACCTTAGTTTGTGGAAAGAATTGAAAAGAAATTATCAGCCAAATAATTCTTGGAGCACATTTAGACAATAACCTTATGCTTGTGGCCTTTGTTTTTGGACCTACAGATGGTTGACAACGTATCAATTCTTCAAATAGACATGGTGTGGTGCTATTTTATGCTCCGAGATATCAGTTGGCTTTCCGTAGCAGGTATCCGCCTCGCAAAAGCCAGAGAAGGCATTGAGCGTTCTCATGGAAAGGAATCTGCTCGCCTGAGGATTCTTCAAGGAGGTCGTTTTCCTGAGCTAGCCTTGTGAGTCATGGATCACCTTTAGCATTGCAAGTAGTTTTTGCAGCACCTTGTTGCATCAAACTAGGTTTATGTTGTCATTATTCATCTGTAGACACTTGAGAATGGAGTTGCTAGAAGGAGTGGTTGCATATCACGGTGGTCAGTTGCAAAAATCGAAAGAATTCCTGACATCAGCGCAGGCTAAATTTTTCCAGGTTAATTGACCATAGTCTGCTGCTTCTTGTACACCGCCTGTGATTTTATTAACAATTTTTGCTCGTGTCAATCCATCTTTATTGTATTCAGAGAAATTTGATTTACTATCGATTATATTTTTATCTGAGGTTCCCTTACAAGAATGAGATAAGGAAAGGTTCCCTTCTGACTTTTTCTTTATGAGTTGCAATTTAATCAGGTAGTTGCACATTATTTTTCTTAACAAACTAAATGCAATTTTATTTAAATTCATTTGTGGAAAGCATTTTCTTGTTCGAATTTATGTTGCCATGTAAATTTCAAATTTTGAAGTGAAGGGGTATACTGTGGATTGATATTCCATGTTCCATTCTTCATTATGAGTTCTTGGGTACTTCATTCCAGAACCAATTATTGTTTCAGTACATTAACACGTGTGTTGTTTCAGCTCCAAGTTCCTGATGAAACCCTGTCTTTTCTAATGAGCATGGGTTATAAAGATCGTGAAGCAAAGAGGGCCCTACGCATGAACAACTTGGATGTTGGAAGTGCTGTTGATTTTCTTGTTGAGGAAAAGGCAAAAAGGGCTAAAAAACGTGAGGAGAATCTTAGAAGACAGGAAGAAATCCTGTGAGTTTTAACATGTTTAATATAATCATCACGCTTTATCTTATGGTTGTCCTACACAGTGCAATGTTTATTTGACTAGAATTCAATGCCAGGGAGCAAAAACAATATGGAGTGACTCCTCTTAAGAAAGCAGTGGATCTCCAGAAAGTATATGAATTGGTCTCCATAGGGTAAGATTTGTCGGCAAAGTGAGAAGTAAGAATAGTTGTAGATATAGAGGTTCATTTGCTTATTCGGTTGACTGACAAACCATTACAAATGTGGCCATTAACCGGTAATTGGAATGAGTTCGCTTTCTTGTGAATCTACATTTTCCTTGCGCTTTTCATGGAATTATCAAGTTTGTGCCATAAGCATTGATGTATTTCTGAAATTTTCCGATGTACAGGTTTGAGAAAGATCTTGCTGCAGAGGCCCTTCGCAGAAATGAAAATGATACCCAGAAGGCTTTGGATGACTTGACAAACCCTGAAACAAATTCTGCTTTACAAGTCAGTTCGCATGTTTAATGTTTCAGTTTTGTTCTCCTGAATTCCAACCATTGTTTT
Organism: Primulina huaijiensis; assembly: GCF_012295235.1. Classification (NCBI taxonomy): domain Eukaryota; kingdom Viridiplantae; phylum Streptophyta; class Magnoliopsida; order Lamiales; family Gesneriaceae; genus Primulina; species Primulina huaijiensis. Next base: position 28,618,787 of record NC_133307.1, read on the forward strand.
TGTTTGGATGTGCAGAATGAAATTATATCAAGGAAAAGGAAAAGGTCGCGTCAAGCAGAAGCTGCTGCTAGAGGAAGTCTTTTATCCATGGGTTTCACGAGTGCATCAGGTATCTAAAATTCGTTACAGATCCCAATATGAGAACTAATACAGGAGAATATACAGAGTTTTCAAATCATATGTTGCATCAAGGGATTCTTTGTTTATGTTCTTAGCCTTTTTTTAATGATGTATAATTATCCCGAGGTACACAATATGAGATCCTGCATAGTTATTGTCTTTGGTTTATGGGATCACAGAAGGAAATCAGTCATACTCAGAGAAGAGATTATATAAAACAGAATTTTAGTCGTGTAGAAATACATGCTGAGAAAAAGTAAAAATTCATTTTAATGAAAAAGCCTGAATCAAAATTAACATTATTCAAAGTTGAGAAAAAGCACAGGGCTTCCGTAAAGACATTCTTGTGGTTAAATTCAAAGCTAAGGCAATTGTGAAGCACCTCCATGCAGATAAATTCATTTTATGCTGAGGTAAGAGATGAGTACTGGCATATGCCCCCAGTCTAGACAAATGTACGATAATTGTTTGAGGTAGTTTAGGCTTGTATACGCCCTGTTTAAATAATGGAACTAATGTGAACGACAACTGAGGAAGACGGCAATATCAAGGTCCAAAGTTTATTTATTTGGCTTTCATAAATGATCCTCGATAGAATTGAGGGAATACAGAAGAATCGTTCACTCGACCCCAATAACTATGATAAATTTTGGAACATCGTTTTTCATGTTTAAGTTGCGAAATATATGAACTATTGGTCCCCTATCTTATTCTAGTTCATTCTTAAGGGTTGCAAAGTTGACCCTAGGATGCAGAAGCGTTGAACACTTATTTTTCATCCTTTTTCTTCTCGAGTTACCTTCCCATTAGTGTAGGTATGGGCTAAACAAGGATTAGTAACAGGGGGAAGGCAGATTCAGTGCCGTGCAATCTAGCTTCTTTATCATGCCATATATTATGAGTTGCATGGAATATATTTTTATTAATGTTTCATTTTTACTCTTATTAGTGGACGAAGCTCTTCACAAGTTTAGCGATGAAGAGCAGGCATTAAACTATCTACTCGGACAACTGAACGGAAGTACCACAGATGCATCAGGCATAAATCTTTCTGTTCCACCAAAGAATGCTCATGAGACGGAAAACTTAGGATCCAATGATATAGGCAGCAGCTCTGGAGGTACATCAAACGACAACGATTTTAAGGTTCGGGATATGGAGATGGAAGGTGAACTAACAGAAGAACTGAACAATACAGATGCATATTCCGACTATGATATTGACGTTACAATAGAAGGTGAGGCGATAAACGAGTACTTGGCATTGTTAAATTCTGCATAAAATGTGGTAAAAGTTCTTACATAGACCTGAGAATTTTTAGAACTTGTTCAACTTTGACTCAACTATGTATAGCCTGCACTCATGAGTCATGGATGGTTCTGAATTTGGTTTTAATAATAGCAAAGAGATGGGGTCTCATTTGCTATATGTCTTGTCTACTACAAGATTTTCTCACACAAATTTCCCATCTGTATAGATTGTTAAATTAAAAATAAAAATAAAACTTTTTTATATAAACTTTATTTCCTATTTTTATTTTATTTTAATATATACTTTGTTTACTGTTTTAGAAAATGATTGTTTTGTTAACAAAACCTATGTTATTCTATTTTATTTCCGGACATAAAAATGACAAAAAATTGAACCAGTCCTGATATATACCAATTTTAATTGGGGTTAACCAGATCATAACTGAGCTTAATCAGTATATATTATTCGTGAATTTGATGATAAAAAAATCAAAATATTGTTTAATTAATTCATTTATGACAAAAACTTGTGTGAGACGGTCTCACGGGTCGTATTTGTGAGACGGATCTCTTATTTGGGTCATCCATGAAAAAGTATTACTTTTTATGCTAAGAGTATTACTTTTTATTGTGAATATGGGTAGGGTTGATCCGTCTCACAGATTAAGATCCGTTAGACGGTCTCACATGATACCCACTCTTCATTTATTGAAAAAATTACGACGGGCTAGTGTGATATAGGCAAAATACAATCATTGACTGACTAAATATAAAATTTAGCGTACTTGGAAAAAATACACAAAAATATATGTAGAATTACTTTTAAAAACAAAAATATTAATTAATAAAATTGAAAAGATAAAAAGAGCACATAAGAATAGTTTGCTTGCTTTCTTAGAAAAAAAGAAAGAAAGAGTAGTTGGCTTGCAAGCAAGATATCACAAAAAGGAGGTCCAACCACAATTTATGACGTGAAAGTAAAGGCAAAAAAGAAACAGGCTCGCACCGACTATATATATATATATTTTTTTTGGCAAAAACTTGTGTGAGACGGTCTCATGAATCGTATTTTGTGAGACAGATCTCTTATTTGGGTCATCCACGAAAAAATATTATTTTTTATTCTAAGAGTATTACTTTTTATTGTGAATATCTGTAGGGTTGATTAGTGTTACAGATAAAAATTCGTGAGACCGTCTCACAAGAGACCTACTCATTTTTTTTTAAAAAAAAAGGATTTTATAAACAAATGGGTAATATTTTAAAAAATATAGATATCTTGATATTTTGAAATTTAAATTTGTATGAAGTTATGTGCAAATAAATCCAATATCATCAAGGCTCATCGGAAATGAATTTTTAAAATTATTTTATTTTAATATATATCAAATATTATTTTGGGTGTTGACAATTATTAATTTTTATTTAGACCTTATTAATCTTTCTCCATTTTCTTTCACGGAATGAGATCTCTTTCAGAATGAAAATCTCTTCACTAATTTGTATAACATTTTTTACTACACAAATATATATGGGCGTAGAAGTCCAATTATATATAATTTACTTACGAAACAATGAAGATAAGGGTTCATCATACTCGTATATATATGTATAAAAACTCTACATAAATTAGAATGCACAAAAAATTTCGTGAGACCGTCTCATGGGTTAATTTTATGATAAGAATATATAACCATATCTGATTCATAAATAATTATTATATTTCCATGTGGACTTTGATGGTTGAGTTCCTTATTTAATTTAATGATTTTTGAATATATGAGAGAGAGAGAGAGTGCATTCATTTCAAATTGAAATTCTTTTACAGCAAACGTATTCGTTTGGTGATAGAAAACTCAATCCAGCAATTTCCAATCATCCAATAAGCAAATCATTAAACCAAAATTTATTTAGTAAAATTTGAGTTGTATCGTTATCAAAAACATGTGAGTTGACTCCACCCGTCTCCAACTCAATCAGTTATAATTCTCATACATTTATTAATTGATTTTCAACAAAATGTGCATGAAAATGTAAATAAATGAAATTTACAAAATGTTAGAGGTGGATCTAAGAGTTTTAATGAAATGATTTATTTATATTTCGAAGTCATTTTATTAAAAATTCACATTAATTTTTTTTTAGAAAATATTATCCGACACAGTCTCCTAATATTCCTCGAGTAATCGGCCACCCTTTTGTAAAGTTGAACAACGTGGGATCACACGAATCGTTTGTATGGCACGAGCCATGTTCGTAGCCGGTAGCACCTTTCTAATATAATCACCATTACAACCTGTCTATTTGTTCTTTTTGCCAACTAATTCTGCTTCTTGTAGATTTTTTTTTTTAATTTTATGAAAAAGATATTTTAATGTATGGCTTTTTATATATATATATATAATTTTTATGTAGGTCTGAGCACATCTCTCTTGTTTTGAAGAATTGAGTACTGCAGATGCGTCTTGATATGCTTATTAAGAGCATGTTCGAAGGTGAGATGAACTCCTGACCATTGGTCAGATACTCGTGTACATCACCAAATCATGTACATCTTGGGACGACCTTTGGCTTCTTGCTTATTGTCGTATCAGACTTAAAAAGCTTAAATATATTTATTATGTTGGGTAACTCGTACATAAATATAATCGAATTATTTAGTGCTTACGTGAAAATAAACAATGACTTGTCTTTAATTCTCTCAATATCATTAAATTATATGTGTATATCATATTTTAATAGAAGTTGGTATAATGTGTTGGTGATCCAAAAGTTAAAATTTTGTTATATCATATGGAGATAAGCACTCCTAATGATGACTTTCAAGACTTGTAAAAAATCGATGAATTTGAGATGTATTGAAAAAAAAAATGTAATCTTTTGATGAATGGACAGTGCCGATTTCAACTATGGTATAAATTTACACAACTCATTAAAATTGTATTTTAGAAAAATAATATATCAAATTTCCATTAAACAAAGATAATTATGCTAATTTCCAGGATTTTTTTTTTTGAAAAAATAGAACCCGGAATCACTGTTTTTTGTATATGGATTGGATAAATCTTTAGTTAATGCAGTAACGTCCAAACCACGTTATTCAGGTAAACGCAAACTCTGTGAGATAGACTAACCCAAAAAAATATTGACAAGAAGAATCGTACTCATAACTGATGTTAATATATGATTTTATATTGACCTATTACTATCGGTGAGTATGGAGAGTTTGAGTCACTTTTTGTTTGCCTGTCCTTTCACCAGAGCGTTTCATTTTGCAACCATCTGGAGTTCCTTGAAATATTCAAGAAAGCTTACCATGGTATGTCTTCAGATTATGAACTCAAGAGCTTTGTGAATTTCTACTACCAATATGTGGATATGCTTCTCTTTAATTACTGGAAAAAATATTATTTTGTCGTTTTATTTTTATATTTCTAACAGTGAATCAGACTTGTTCGTTAAGAAAACAAATTATATGTCTGGTCGATAGAGTCACACCCTCTCATTTTCAATGTAATTATTTCAGATATGTTTTAATATTTACAACAATAAAAATTATTATTATATTTCCTGTGGAAAAAAAACAGGAAAAAAAAGGTGGCAAGTGATAGAGACAGCTGAAATTGTTGGTGAAGCATTTGGCCAATACCCATAATCTTGGAATACACGGAAACCCCGTCGGTCCTATTTGTCGTCTCTCGTTATACGAATATATTTTTAGTGAAAATGTCCCGAAAATTTAAAATCAAGAATCCCACTTTCGATTTTGTAGTAATTTATGAGAAAAAAAAATTGCCGCAGACCTCCTTTTTCGTTCCTTTCCAGCGTATTGACATGGTATAATGTAATAATTTATATGATTCCTTTTTCCTTTTGTGGTTTTTATGCCAGCTCCAGAGCTCTTGTTCTTGGTGAATATCATTGGGTTTCCTTCCTTTCATCTGCAATCCTTTGATTTTTTTTTCCTTGGAAAATCCCAGAATATTTTGAACGAGGATCGACCCTTTCAGAAGTTGCGTCATCCAATCAAATCATTTCAATCTTTTTGTCTCCTTTAAAAAGAAGAAGGGCTACAATCGTCAATCTTTGCTTGCAGCTGAATTAAGGTTTATTCTATATCTGTACCGTTTCTAGATTGGGATTTGAGGGGGAAAAAATACTTTTTGGTGGGATCGTTCATTTCTTGGTATCTGTATTAGTAGTTTGTTGGATTGTGGGGCAATTTTCTGAGCTTTCCGGGTGAAGATTTGGTTTTGTTTCTCGTTTTTTTGGGATATAAATTGGTGTGTAGGTGTAATTGCATATGGTGTTTGGTCTAAAGTATAAAGCTTGGATTTGATTGGTAAATTAGGCTTCAGATTTTTTCAGATTGATTTCGTTTTAATATCCTTCTTTAATAGGAAACTTCAAGCAAATTATTATTCTTAGAAAATCGATTGGGACTAAGGCCGTATAACTTTAGGGGTAAGATAGGTGTTAGATATTGAAATTAGTTTTTGTTTGTCTGAAATCTTGAATTTTAATATGGGGAAACATGGCGGAACAAACAAGAAAACATTGGGAGATAAATCAGGGGAATCCAACTTGGGGCAAAGTAAAGCTAGTGAAAATAGTCCAAGAGCTTTTGATAAGGACACTGCCATATTTATTTCTATGTCGCAAGAATTAAAGAACGATGGCAATAGATTGTTTCAGAGGAGGGACTATGAAGGCGCAATGTTAAAGTATGAGAAAGCCATAAAATTACTTCCAAGAAACCATATTGATGTATCCTATCTACGGAGTAATATGGCCGCTTGCTATATGCAGTTAGGTATTAGTGAGTATCCAAGGGCGATCCACGAATGCAATTTAGCCCTTGAGGTCACACCAAAATACAGTAAGGCTCTCTTGAAGAGAGCTCGGTGTTATGAAGCATTGAATAAGCTAGATTTGGCACTAAGAGATGTTGGGACGGTATTGAAGATGGAACAAAATAATATAATGGCAAGTGAAATTGCAGAAAGGGTGAAAAGCACACTAGAGAGACAAGGCTCAAGAGCAAATGAAATTCTGATAGACCTGATTCCGTTACCTGAATATCTCGAGCCTCCTCCTCCGCCTCCAATTAAGGTATCCAAAGAGAAGACTAAGAAAAAGAAAAGCAACAATGTAATGGAAAAGATAGTTGATGACAAGATGAAAGAAAATAAGGATGGGAAAGAAAGTGACGAGAAGGAAATGAAAGGAGAAATTGAAGAAAGAAACACTGATACTGTTATTATGACAAGGAAGTCTGATGAACGTATTGATGAAAAGAAGGCTGAGGACAAATTAGTCGTGGAGGAAGAGAAAATTAGTAATGGTGTGGGTGAAGAGCCTAAAAGAACTGTGAAATTGGTATTTGGAGAAGACATAAGATGGGCTCAGATTCCGGTCAACTGCAACATGCCGAAGCTTAGAGAAATTATTTCTGATCGGTTTCCCAGCTCTAAAGCTGTTCACGTCAAGTATAAAGATGAAGAAGGTGACCTGGTCACAATTGCCACCGCAGAAGAACTGAGGTGGGCTGAAGTGGCTTCAGGACATGGTTCTGTTAAACTATATATTGTTGAAGTTAATCCAGATCAAGATCCCTCGTGTCAAAAGGTTAAAAGGGTTGAAACAGAAGCCCAGCTTGACATGAAACGTGTTACTGAAAATGGACATGTGGGAAGAAGAAAGGAGTTACGGAGTGAGTCATCTTGTATCAGTGATTGGATCATTGAGTTTGCTCAATTCTTCAAGAACTATGCTGGGTTTGACATTGATTCTTACCTAGATCTCCATGAGGTTGGAATGAAACTCTATTCTGAAGCTATGGAGGAGGCAATCACTAGTGAAGAGGCTCAGGACCTTTTCAGCACTGCGGCAGATACATTCCAAGAGCTGCAGCTTTGGCATTGTTTAATTGGGGTAATGTTCACATGTCCAGGGCAAGAAAGAAGGTTTATTTTACCGAGGATTCTTCTAGAGAATCTGTTCTTATGCAGATCAAGTGCGCGTATGATTGGGCACAGAAGGAGTACGTAGAAGCCGGGAAGAAATATGAAGAGGCACTGAAAATTAAACCAAATTTCTATGAGGCTATTCTAGCTTGTGGGCAGCAACAGTTTGAGCAGGCCAAACTTTCTTGGTATTATGCAGTCGGTACTAATATTGATCTAGAATCATGGCCTTCAACAGAAGTTCTTCAGCTTTACAACAATGCCGAGGAAAACATGGAAAAGGGTATGCTCATGTGGGAAGATGTGGAAGAACGCCGTCTCAATGAACTGTCCAAGCCAAAGAAAGTTGAAACCCTGTTGCAGAAAATGAAACTGGAGAACTCGTTCAAACATATTTCTGCAAATGAGGCCTCAGAGCAGGCTTCAAATGTTAGATCACAGATATTTGTGATTTGGGGTACCATGCTTTACGAAAGATCCATTATGGAATTCAAATTAGGACTTCCTGTGTGGCAAGAATGTTTGGAGGTTGCTGTTGAAAAATTTGAACTTGCTGGAGCTTCTCCGACTGATATTGCTGTTATGATAAAGAATCACTGCTCCATAGACACTACATCGAAAGGTGATGCATAGACTTAGCATCTCAGGATGTTGGATATTTTGATTTAAATAATTACTTGAAAGTCTTCTAACATCTATATTTGGTTTCAGGCTTGGGATTCAATATTGACGAGATTGTTCAGGCATGGAATGAAATGTATGAAGCTAAAACATGGCAGAGAAGCATTCCTTGTTTCCGATTAGAGCCACTGCTTCGAAGAAGAGCTTCAAAACTTTATTATGCCCTTGAACATGCGTAGCTGCTCAAGTTGATGCATCATAGAGGAAATCGAAACCAGAGAGAATCCCTTGGCATGAATTTGTGCTTATTGAATTCTGGTAAGTAAGATAAAGATATCGGCCATTATGTTACAACAATATGATTTTTCTGTTGGATCCCAGCTATAAGAAAAGTAGAAATGACCTGAATTCTCCATTAGTTAAAGATTTACATGAGATATGACCTCAAGGATTTACCACAGCTTTTGGTTACGGAAACCAGAAATTTGTTGAAACGGTCTAGAATGATCGCTAATTCCTACCAGTTATTTGTAATATAGCTTAGATGGCGAATCTGAAGTACGAAATAAGTTGTGCTAAAGTTAGTTACAGTTGTGCTAAAGTTAGTTATGAGGTAATTTTAAGTTTATGAATGTAATGATAGAGGAAAACATTATATGATGATTGATCCATCTCGTGGTTCAAATGCCTACAGTCTAACTCATACTCGAAATGTGGATTTTTGGATTTATGTGCTCCGTTCTATCCTGGATGTCTTATTAATTATCTGCTTTCGGAGTACCATTGAAAGGGCAATTAAAACTATAAGCTTGAGGGAATTAAATTAGAAGTGAGTTTCTGCGTTCAGCTTATTCAATGTTCTTGTTAAATCATATATTCTTACAAAAGCTCGTAAACATGCGTTCTTGAATGAGGAATCTGATGCAGCTAGATATATATAAAACACAACGAACTTTGTTTAATGTGGAAATCTCCTGTATTCTTGTTTAGTCGTTACTGGTAAAGTTTAGATGATAATATCTCCATGCAGGTTTACTTCCTCTGGTGGGGCATTTTGTGATGAATTAAAGTGCAAAATCAATCAACTGATTACTTTTCACGTTTCATGAGATGAGTTTCGAGGGAGCCATCTCTGCATCATCTTGGCCTCTCCCCATCACAGTAATTTTTTAGAACATGAAAATATATTGTTTTTTCTATAAATTAATTTCTATGGTTTTGGTTGTATGTCTCACTTTTTTCTTTTCTTTTCTTTTTTTTTTAAGAACTTATATTGGTATTGTTTGGCCTGTGAGATTAATGTAATTGAAATTTGGTTTTTACGTTAGTTTAATATTTGTCAATGGATAGAGGCGTCTAGTTATCATGGATTTTGGTTTACTTTAGTTTTTTTTCCTTCTATTTTTTAATTTTCAAATGAGCATCAGGTAATTTTTTTTAGTAGACAGAATACTGCCATGGTAACATGATTGGATTTACTTGAACGTGGTTAATGTTTCATGTTTTTGTCCAACTCAAGCATTGTGTGGAACCCTGAAATTTTGAAAAATAGATTTTACTGAGAAGTTTAGTGGAGGAAATTCTCTTTTTTATATAAATATTTAATGTGATTGTGCATTATAGTTCTGTTGAATGACTAGCTTAGTGCAAAAACAAAAGACATTTATGCATGTTACCTTTTCGAAAAGTATGTCTAGTAGTCGATAATACTATTAGTTATCATCGCGCAATGTAAAATATTAACCGAAATCAATTGAATTAAGAGAATTCCATTTTTTAATGTTTTAAAATTCAATTAAATTAAAGGTGAAAAGGCTAGCAAACCATCCGAAAAAGGAAAATATAGAAACATGCTTTCTTAACTCCCAAACATCACAGTACAACGTAGTACCTATGTAGATATAGTAAACTATCAGAAGTACGCATAAGTTGCACCTCGTACAACATTCTCATACAATAAAGGAAATAAGAAATACAAGAACTTCAAAGAAACCAAAATCGCCATTTGCAGACTGGGCAGCACATATTTTTCTTATGAACGTAGCAGTGAAAATTGATCCTTTTCCCCCAGACATCTTTTGAAACTGATACAACGAAGTTCCATCATGAAACCTCAGTAGAATGGGCAGTATTTCGGGCTAAACCAACGCCCAAACCTAAAGGAATCGAATCAGTTTTTCTATTGTGATTATGGCCATGGCTACAATGAGAAGAATGGACGTGACCATGAAGCGAATTTGAGGTATTATTATTCACATCAATTACTACTTGGCCATTTCCATTTGTTCGACTAGCATGATCGATGGATCCATTTGAATGGATGGCATTTCGTGTCATGTGCATCATCCCAATTCCTTCAGATTCAATCACCGATTCTTCAGCGCGCTCGATATCTTCATTATAGCCATTTATCAAGAAATCTGTGCAGTTCTTCTTACAGCCATGATCATACAGGTTACGGAATCTACCACCTGGTCCTCTTAGGTAGCTGTACCGCATCATGTTTGCCATTTCATTTGTTGTAATATTGCGAGAAATCTATATCAGAAAAGTGAAATCATTTAGGAGTCAACATTAGACTGTATCAAAAGTTAACTACCTCTTGTCCGGTTATAATAATGTCAAACGTAATATTGTTCTTTTTTGGGACTGTAGGCTATAGTTAAACAATCATTTAAACGATACAAGAGAGATTGAGGATGTGATATAACAGTTTACGATACCAAAAAAAAAAGTATTACTAAGGCATACATGGTGCGGGAACATACAAATTTGCGGAGATACAAACTTCTATCCATCGAGTGAACGTGAATGCTTACATACAAGAAAGCGGGAATCGGAGAAAATGCATATGAAATGCCTGAACAGAGAAACAACTGATTAACATCAAAATGGCAATCAAGACACCCCCCATGCAACTGAAAAAAAATGCCAGCATATAATATATGAACTAGCCAATGCATGTCTGTTAATCCTGAAGTCAGCAAAGTTCACGGAAAAGATGCCGACCATGAAGATATGAATGGAGAAAAAAGAATACATAAGAAAAACGACTGACAAGCAAAACCGCAAATATAAGCAGACTCTGGAAGTGTACCTGAGAGGCCTGTACAACAGTCAAGACTGCAACACCAGAAAGGAGGAAAAAGTCTGCAACAAAAAATGATAAAGCACCAACATGCTGTTTACCAGCATGGCTAAACCATGCGCCAAAGGTAGATGGAGCCGTTGGGTCAGTCAACACTCCTGCAATGATAAGAAAATGCTAGAAGTGGATAAAAAGGCATAAAAGATACAGCCAAATAATAAGGTTTATCATAAGGCTAACTGGGAAAAGAAGCTTAAATTCAAATCTCACTTATAAGTGCAACTGCTCCGGTAATCAGCATTGCAACAACTTCCAGAACAAGAAACAAGAAGAAGTCCCACTTGTTTTTCTGTTCAAGAAATCAAAAATGGGTAAGGCCACCACAAGTAAATTCTCACCTAGTTTCCCACTCTCTTATTACATGTAACAAATAACTACTTGGGAAATGTAAATTAATGCATTTATGTAGAAGTATTTATGAGAATAGAAGCAGCAATGATAAAGATAATGACCTGAATTCATCATTCCGTTAAAGAGTGCCAACATAATTTGTGATATGATTTGACCCCACAAACAAGAAATTAATAGATGTATTCACAGCAGTAGCATAAAACAGAGTTAAGAAAGTGTTAAAACACCTTTCCAATGCAATTAGACACCCATGGGCAATGATGATCAAATTGTTCAACGCAGCGATCACAGGTTGAACAATGCTTTGAACGAAGAGGACGAACAATCTAATTAAGGAAAGAAAAGTTGTGAAAAGAGTATAGAAATAATTTAAACAGGGACTACTCAATGGAAGGGTATGTAACATTGCAGTCAGAAAGAAATAAATAGTACCTTGCAAGTTGAGCAAAGTTGTGACCAATTCCCAGCAAGCAAAGCAGGATTATTTACCTCAAACTTCAGCAAAGGTTCCTAACAAAATCAAAAAGGTTTATTCAAATATTTGTCAATTTTAGAGAACAAGAAGATATTTGAAAGAGATTAAACTGAACATGGGGCAACTTACATCATCTTTCATGTTTTCTTGATCATATCTATTCATTTTGATAAACCCGGGATCCTTGCTACAATTAGACAGTCCAGACAGAGTTAAGTTAATGGATATAGTTCAATCGAGAAGAATGGATTCCACAAGGATATTGACTCGAATTTGACACAGATAAACAAGAAATATAGTCACGCAAAATCAACAGCTGTTCAGTGCACTGTAACAACAAATTAACTATATAATTATTTTAGCACCAACATAAAGTATATCTATGATCACAAGGTTCAATAAACTTACACAACAATTACTGCCCAAAAACTAGTCAACATATGGAAGCTTTCTAAACAATATCACATTCCTCTCTCACAAAATATGGTAAACAATACAACTAAACAAAGGTTCAATGCCAGATGTATAATTTCATCTGTTAGGGTTTATATTATAATGAAACTAAAGATTGTTTGCATCAAATATTGCAGCTGGTGAGCGAAATGGACCAGTTTCTACCATGCCCAAATTAACAAACTGAACAAACAATTTCATTACGCATGTCAACTACTTCTTCGATTACTTGCAATAAAACAATATTTAATAAACAATCTCGAAAAGTTTATACATTCAAACTGAAGAGTTACCTGCTACATCTATAAAAAAGAATCAGTCCAGAGGTTGCCAAGAACACACCCATCCAAGCAATGAGACCAAAACCAGCAGTTAATCTTGGCAAATTAGAAGCTAACACAAACAATTTTTTTTTTTGAGTACTAATTAAATCCGAAAGGGCAATGATCAATTCAGGTGGTAATACAAATCAGGAGAAATACCTGTAACAACCGCATGGATATATGTCACTAGCAGCAAAAAGATCATGCACCAAAGTAAAGGAGCAAGTCCTAATTTCGAAAGTTTGCCAAGCAAGCTGTTGCTATCCCACTTTTTCTCAAACAACTTTCTAGCGTTTCCCTTCAAATCAAATTCAACCAATTGATAAGAATATGCAGGGGCATGCATATAAACAAAGATCTCGAGTTTCAAAGCTTAAATGGAAAATAGGTAGTAAGAAAGACAAAGAAAAATAAATTGTTTGAATGTACAGATCATGAACTAATGCCCAAAGGATTAAAATTCTCATAATTCTCTTACTTTTGAATAGTTAACTTCTTTTTTGATAAGGAATATTTACTTTTGTCAATAACTCGACAACTAGCATTGACAAAACGAAACATGATTAAATAGTTTGCGAAATACCTACAAGGAAAAATGCGACTTGTCTGTGATTCTTATCAGCAGCTAGCTGAGCAGGTGTAAGACCAGTATTATCTGTAATCATTAAATCGTTCTTCTTCCCAGCCTGTACCAAAACAGTGCATGCTTCTAAATTACCCCTAATGGCAACCCAGTGAAGGGGGGTGCAACCTACAAGCATCACAATCTTTTTAATCAGGATAATGTGCTTGTAGCACTAAAAGAAAAATGGAAAAAGCATAAAAATGACACCAACATGTGAAGCATTTCAACTAACCTTCTTTGTCCTGCCGTCCCCTGTAGGCATTTAGAAATAGCAAAAGACGTATGCAATCTGCGAAGCCCTTGTAAGCTGCCCTATAGTAGTGCCAAAAAAATTAATAAATTCAAAATTGATTAATTCCTCAAAATTCAGATCAATCACATTCAAAACACACTGACATTAGCTTGTATAAAAGTAGATGGGGAAATAGAGAATAATTACATGTAGCTATTTTAGCATGCCAACCTTTAAAATAAATCTTATCGCCACAAGAGTTAGAGAGGGAAACTTTAAGACATGATTATGACATTACAAACAAGCTTTAGGACCATTACTCCACACAATCCTTAAATTAATCCAACAGTCACTGATTACAATTAAATCATATAATAACAATAGCAGAAAGCAACGGTAAAAAAAACCAATAGATAAGATTGATAGTAAACCATAATCAAGTTAATAATCTGAATGGGAGTCATTAAGTACCTTTGTTACCAAACATGGCTCAAAGTTCCATCTAGTTATGTTCTTAAAGAGTCTAGTTCAGGAGAAAAAGCAGTCGCGTAGAAAGCAATTACGCGCTAGAACAACCGTGGCACAAAAAGATTAAAAAAGAAAGGAAAATATATGTAAAACTTTCAAAAAGCAAACATGTATATTTGAGCAGTTGAGCTATGATATCATAATAATAATATATGCAGATCCAGCCTTAATAGACCAACAAATCAACGATTGGGCCGTTAAAGGGAACACTAAAAGAGGCACCAGCCCAACTTGAAGAAGCCCATCAAATTATTTTCAAGCCTAAGTTCAACTAACTGGGAGAGATGGTTCGAGAAGGAGGACAACAGCAAGGACAAAAGATTTCGTGATAGGAGCGATATCACATGGAGAGGCTTAACAAGTTAATTGTCTCAAATAATCACGTTTTTCGTTTTTCTGTTATTTTGTTTCTTGCGAAGAAAGTTGAGAGTAGAATGATATAGTTGTGAAGAACCATTTTGAGGATCATTGAGAAATATTGAGTTGAATTTTCTTTTGAGTTTGGCACGGACTCGAAGTGTGCATATCATTCATATCAAGCTATGTTCTCAAGCTTTCCTCAACTTTATTATCCACATTCAATTAACAAGAGAATATATGGATGGTTATTCAGCAATTAAAATCCCTTCTTACCAACACAAATTCAATATAACATGCTCAAAAGTCATAATGAACATTGGTTCACAGAAATCACATCCAGGATCTACAAAATTGTAGCAAGTAACATCTTTTCCCCCATAAATTAATTGTTGTGTTCTCGGACATCTCGTTTTAATAAACAAATTCTTGGATGATTGAGATAACATAAAAGGAGAAAAAACAGTCAAATCAAATATTTACTGAAACAAAAGAATAACAATTACATTTGTCAAGTACCAGTGTAAAGGGCTTCTTCCATCGTTATCAGGAATATCAGGATCAGCATTCCACTTTGTGACTATGTGATAAAGAAAAGCCGTCTGACCATATTGTGCAGCAACATGTGTTGTCTGCAAATAGAGAAAGTGCACAAAATACACAGGAGAAGGTTGGGAGGCTAGAAAACAACAAATTTATTTGGTAACAAACAAAAAAATAGCATAAATAAGACAAAAGGTTCAAACTAACAAGACCAAATCCAATAGCATATTCAACCCACTAGCGCATAAATCAGGCAAATTCCCAGTAGTCAAATATTCAGGAAAAAACACATCTTGATTTGGAAAACATGTTCTAGTGTTTCGATCCCGTCAAATAATTTGCAGAAAGTACAGCTTAAAAGTTTTCAATTGTAGCCTCTCATCATAATAGTTTCAACTATTATGAATTCTTCTGAAGACCACTTTTTAAAAATAAAAGGAAAAAACAATGGTATTTGAAATTTGAAAGTAATTCAAAATGTTTCCATGATGTGAAGACTTCTTATAACAAATATTTTGATGCCCGAGCAACCTTTCATAATAACTATTCAGACAAATTAACCAATAAATAGTTGCAATAAAAACAAGAAGATTAAAAGTATACCTGATAGCCATTAAAATCAACTGAATTGACACGAGCACCCTCCTGCAACAGAAGTTCAGCAACCTGAATTGCACCCCTAACAGCACTCCAGTGCAGAGCAGTTTGGCCTGTATTATCACGGGCATTAATATCAGCTCCATGCTGTCAATCACACCACAAAAAATAATCAGAACACCTCAAGTTCTTAACAATTTACAAGAAGGCAAAACGATAATGCAAAAAAAAATATATGATGAATGTGCACCACCCACATCCTCGGCCCTACTCTTCCATTTAAATTGTAATCCAAGTCCTTTTGAGAAATTAACTTTTGTCATCAACCACCGCCCCCCACATTTCCACAAAGAAGAAAAATAATAAAATTTGAAGACTATGTTCCTCAAAAATCTTGAATTTACTCTTGCGATTCCAGAAAGTTTCATGATACTTGTAATGATCCGATTCTTTATTTGAATGAAATACTAATTAAAACATGATTAAAAAATTATTAATTAAGTATTATAAAGGAATTGATTGGGATCCAACGAATTTAAAATGGACTAGCTAATGAATTTTAGATTATTAAATTTTTTTTCTACTTATGATTTACGGTACATTATCTATTAATGAATTTTTATATATAATGTTTGCTATCTTTTAGAAAAAAATTTAATTTATGTAATATTATAGATTTATAATATAAATCACTTTATATATACTGAATTTTAAAGATTATGCCAAATACACTTTACTTCGATAAAGTGTACTTCGCCTTGCCCATTGGCCCTTAGACATCAGGGTATCTTAACGCTTTAGTGTGTCTTGCGCCCTAAATAACTATGGTTCGGACATTCTGACCTAGTCCGAATGTAGCTTATAAATGGAAGCTGATTTTATTTGTTTCCTACAACGTTTTCCTCGGTTACTCTCTCTCGAGTTCTAGCCATATACTTTAGGTTTTTAGCCAGTTTCTAGGCAGTTTAGTGTCGGGAAGCTTCGGGGCTAGAGTCGACTCGAGGAGAGGTCGGTGAACCAGGACATGCAAATCGAGACGTCATAAGTAGGCTGACAAAGGACGCAGGTTCAGACGAGTAGACTTTCTGTCAAATTGTTTTACTGAGGTACGTGATGTACTGACTAAGATATCCAAACATAGTATACACACTTTTATGTTGCATTTTTATCTATTGCTTTATACTTGTTTTACTATTTTGACATATTATACATGACATATCACGTTGGGCTTGATATCTTTTGAAATATAACTCGTTTGTTTGGGCCGCTCAGGCCTACTCTATATTGTGGACGGTTGGATATCAAGATCTACAATGTCCGACAAAACTCGCGGGCTATGATGACCCTGGACATTGTAGGTCCACGTTTTGATGATGAGTGTGCCAAAACATGACTAGGACATATCAGACACTGCACACAAAAACGCTTCTAGACTAAGCATCAGATTCTTGACTTGATCCTTGATATCCGAGCATATTGCATTTCACATGCATCATATCAATTTATATATTCGTACATTCTCGTATTGGGCGATTGTCACCCGTCTTTATTTTCATCTTGGACATCCCATTCCACGGGACAGGTCCTATAATGGACGGTTCGGACGTCCAGGCAGTGGCTAGAGCAGTTGGGTTTTCTCGATGGTGATCCAGTTAAGGTTTTATTTGGTTTCTCATATTGTCGTGCAGGATTATGAATTGGATATGGTTGTATTAACGACTAATATTGAGATTATTGTTTTGTTTTCGTTTGGATTATGAGATGATTAAGTTATTTGGTTTCCGCTGTTTAATTCTTGTTATCAAGTTTAATTTTTTATGCTTATTAGTCTGATTAGTAGTTGCTATGGTAAGGGCTGTACAATACTTGCAAGTACATTCAAGTTAGTAAGTCTAGAAAACTCTAATGGATACAATAAAAAACTTAACTCCAATACTTCAAAATGTTTCTAAAGATCCATCAATTGTGAGAATGCATTATAGACTCACGTTCAATCAATGCAAATAGTCAGAAAAGACGAATCATGATTTTAAACATGCCTCGGTCACGGGTTTTCCTCCAAAGGTATATCATTTGTCACAATCAAATAACTAGCACATTTCACATCCTAGAAAACAGTTTTCCCAACTCACTATACCTGCCAAAGTCAACCGATAACTTCATCAAATCCATTTCCTTATATTCATTGTAAATAACCATATCCAACAAGCTAATGATGCAAAACCACTACCGAAATACCAATTGAACTCTAACAAGGTCAAAATAATTGCAAATCAAACCCAAAAAAAAAAAAAGACAACACGCACAAAATCTCCTATACCTCTATGATATATTGCGCGGCGGCAATCCGGTTATTGAGTGCCGCCCATTGAAGTGCATAATAACCTAGGCCATCGGGCTCGGAGACCGAGCCACCCTCGCTCTCGACCAGCCGCTGAAGCTTCTCCATGTCACCATAAGCGGCCGCGGTGTACACGTCGTTCCTCAAGCTCTCATCTTCCACAACCACAGCTGCCGTCTTTCCACCGTTCGAGGGACTATCTCCGGATTCCACCTCCTCCACTACCTCGATCTCCGATGCCATATGCAAATCGGATTGCGAAATCGGTTGGATTCAATTTAACGAATTGATCAACAATGCGTGTTAAAATGTCGTTTGTTGACCAATTATTATAAGGTTTTCTCTACAAATTAAAAGGTTTTTCTTGGAAGGCTAGGCTGGGTTTTGTCCATGTTAACCACTGACTCGTCACTTTGCAAACAGCTCGTGGATGAGAGATATATATAGATAGTATCTCCTAAGCCGTTTAGTTACGTGGGCTTTGGCAGGGNTTTTTTTTTTTTTTTTTTTTTTAAACGTTTTATAATTATGCGAGAAATTAAAAATATTACTTAAAAAAATCTCACATAATTATAAAATGTAAAAAAAAAAGGTCGGAGTGGTTTGTTTTAATTGAATCCAGAAATAAATCAAGTTTCAATTTTTTAAAGATAAACCGGAAATATTTCAATTGTTGTTGCAAAACATTTTTGGAGACTACTCTAAGATATGGTGAAGACTATATTTATTTGAAAAAAAGACATTCTCACTCTCCTCTCGGATATTGAGAAAGTGTAAAACTCTTAAATTTAAAATTAGAGATTTTTTGGATAAATTATTTTTTAAAACAAGAGGTGTTTACCTCATTTGCAACATGTTTTACGTTCGATTTTTAAAAACACACTATTTTAATATAAGTAGATTTCTTGTGAGACGATCTCACGAATCTTTATCTGTGATTAATATTCTTAGCATAAAAAGTAATAATTTTTCATGGATGACTCACATAAGAGATCCGTCTCACAAAATATGACCCGTGAGACCGTCTCACATAAGTTCTTGCCATTTAATATATCATTGATCATTAATTTTAATTTTATATGAAGGGGCTCTGTGTTTTCTTGGATTTTCATGGTACGAGTGCTATTTGCTCCTGTCTTTTAAGATCGAGAAGATCTTCTCGAATAAGAAAAGTCAATTGTTATAAAGTCATCGACAATAGAGATGTCAAAACGGACTAGCAAGACAGTCCATTAAAAAATGCCGCAACCTGTTATTAGGCCAGGCCAGGCAACTATGACATGTTTTTTTGATGGGTTAGAAATTACCAACCCAATCCACCAATTTTAGTGGTTGGGTGGCCAAGCCCGCACTGATCGATCCATTTGGTGTGTAATTTGGTAAGTTGCGGTGGGGTAAGTCGACCCGCAACCTATCATTAGAAGGGCAGCTGACTTGACGGACTAAACCATTTTGACCATGAAATTCAATGCTTAAAAAGTACATCAAATCTTATATATTGGACAAATAATAAACTACATTAACTTATAAAATAATCATTTCAACCATAATTACTGTTTTAATACCAGAACACACACAGGTAAAAATCGAATCTTGCAAATTCCATATCTGACAAGGGAACAAGTGGAAAAAATAATGGTTCTCAACTATTTTCCAAGTGTTAACGATTCTACACAGTTACGACATTTTTTCCACTACACCTCAGAAAATGTGACACTCGGGGCCAAAGATGGCGGGGTGATCGTCGATTGCATGAGATTGCACTGACAATGAGCGGCTCCTGTCAAACTTCTATGCGAATGGAACATGAATAAATCGATTTCACACTGAAATGAGAGGGATTTCAAAATATTCATGTATGATACTGTGCAGTTACGGAAAGTTTCAAAAATTTGATATGTAGTACCCATATCAAGAATTTGAATATTCTTTTCGAGAGCTCGTCACATAAGAAATTTAAAGTTAAGGGTGTTTGACTTGAGATAATTATGAGATGGATGTCCCCCTGGGAAGCTTCATAGGGTGTGTGTGGGTGAGGACATAAGCACGCTGGAAATACTCGTCTTGATACAATGTGGACAGTCGTCGAATTTAGAACATTATAGTCGGTATCAGAGCCGACCTCTCCTAGTACGGTGTGGTTCAGGGATGGACCAAGCGGAAGTTGTTGGGCATGTGACACCCGAGGCTGAAGAGGACGGGGGGTGATCGTTGGCGCCATGAGTTTGTACTGACAATTAGCGGTTAATGGCAAGCTTCTAAGCGAAGGAAACATGAATGAATCGATTCACAGCGTAATGAGAGGAATTCCAAAACTGTTCAGATATGAAACTGTACAGTTGGTACAGTGCAGATAGTCGTCGAATCTAGGACGTTGTAGGAACAGTCATTCTTATAAGGATAAACATTCTTTCAGATATGTTATATATATTTAGCTAGACGAATTATTCAAAAAAATCGTTTAACTTTAACAATGGTGCGAAAAATTGAGCAGGTAAAAAAAATAAATGATCAAAACCCATAATCTCCATCCTGTATGAACTACGAGATCTCCCCAAGGCGCTTTTGACATCCAGATCTTGGACTATTTGTTTATATTTTGTAAGCATTATCATCGCGTAGTATCACACGATTTTTCACATGTTATTTTTAAAATATATCTGAAAACACATTATAAATAGATGTCACATTTTGTCTAAATTAGAAAGACGAAGGACCAAACTACAATTAGCTTTATTCATCAATGATTGCTCAAACCCTTCTATAGTTTCATTGGGGAGAAAATAATTGCCAATTATTCCATCTACAAGTTGATAAAGTTGCACCAAGTGCCACCAACCCAACGCACCCTTCATTTAATGCGAGAAATCTCAATAATTACAACGGCCCCCCCTTAAAGTGATGAAATATCATTGCACTCCCAATTGACAAAACCCTAGAGTCATCCCACAAAACCCTAGTCAAACGTATTATTTGCGACTTTCCTTAAATTCCTGTACTTTTATAGTTTTATTATTATTATTATTATTATCGACTTACTTTCGGACACCCAAATTCAACCCTAGCCAGAGAAGCAACTGCGACTCCTCCCTGGTTCGTCAGCCGTTTGTTTTCCTTCTCTTTCGTTCTTGAAACTTCACTTCTCTCCATTGTTCTTCAAGTTTTTTCAGTGCCTTTTTTAGGGGAAGTTTCTTTTATTTGGTTACATGGAGGTGGTGAGCTCTGACGTAGTATGCAGATTTGCTGAGGCTGCAGCGCTTCAAACTATCTTGGCTGCTCAAAAGTCCCTTGCTTGCCTTATTTTACTGGTACTCAAACCTTTTTTTTATTTAAAAGTTTGATTTGCATTTTTTTCTATTTGGATTTCGAATTTCGTGATTTGGGTTTCTGAGATTTTGCTTTAATTTTGAATTTTGAGCTTCTGTGGTGATGTTTCTTGTGTGATTCCCTTTTTCAGGATTTTTTGTATTCTCAGTATATGGAGTCCGAATCCTTTTTCTTTAGAGTTTGACTTGACTATTTAGTTTTGGTTTGATATGTGGCTAACCCCTTCTTTTGTTGTTTTTCGTCTGAGTTAAATTCGAAAGTGGGCTTGCTTGAGCCACAGCTGTAAATAACAGGAAAACTGTAACTCAAGATTTGTTTTTGTTTCGATTGAATTCGTCTCCAAATTTTTTTGTGTTTATGTTGCAGGATGTCTTTCCTTACGCCGGTTTATTCTAGAAATATATTTCATGCCACGTGTAATGCGTTTCTCGGGATTATTTCAGTCTCAATTTGGTTATTATTTCAAAAAGTAGATTATTTGCTGTCACATTCCAGTGACTAAAATATATGGAGTTTGAACACTTTTCTCAATGTTTACCACAAAACTCGTAAACATCACACCTCAGTTTCAGCGTTATGGCTTATCGGATTGAGTTTTTAGTCCCCTAGAAAACAGATTCAGGAGATGTGAATAGGAAAGGCTGGCCAATGTATAATTTGCGCCATTGGCTGCGCATTGGAAGGAAATTTGTTTTTTTTTTTGGGGTTTTCCTTGGATTTGGTACTCATTCGTAATTCACAGTTTACTTCAAAACCTTACTTTCTCATGCTTGCTTTGGAATTCAGTAATTCTTCTCGTGCTTCCTTTGGAATCAGTAATTCTTTCAAGTAAATATATGTTCATTTTGAAATATATGCTGATTAACAGTTTCCTAATATTCTCATCGAGTATTGTGTCTGTGTGGCCTCTAGTTACAGTTTGGATGTCTGTAGTTATCTTAAATCACACTGTTTACAGTTTTGTGTTTTAGGCATGGAGCTGAGGTAGTGAAATGAGTGAGAGTTTTACGCAATCGTCTACATTTTTTAATAAAACAATATAATTTCTTAATTAATTACATGATTTATATAGATGGGAGCTCTGTTGAACAACATTGATGGGCTACCTGACTTGACTGAGAAAAGGTAACATTTATTTTCTTCACTACAATATTTCTTACCAAAAAAAAGATAATATACAAAGTGAATAAATGTCGAGCATTGGCAGGTTCCCAATTGACGATCTTCATAGATTGGAAAAGCCCGGACCCGACAACAAAGATGCATCTGACACTGAGGATGATGATGAAGATGATGATGCTGATGAGCAGGATGATGATGATGATGCCGGTGACGAAGATTTCTCCGCCGGCGAAGAAGGTGGAGATGACGAGGAAGGAGATCCAGAAGACGAACCAGAAGCCAACGGTAATGGAGGTAGTGGTGATGATGATGAGGATGATGATGATAATGGGGATGGCGACGAGGATGGCGACGAGGATGAGGAAGATGAGGAGGAGGAGGAGGAGGATCAACCACCGGCTAAGAAGAGGAAGTGAACTAGCTGCAGATGATGTTTCTTTAGTTCCTTTTTGTTGATTGGCTGTGTAAGAGAATGAGGATAATTTAGCTCTCGTCTATTATATTTCAGTAGGAAATTGATCTTTCTAGTTTGGGTTAAACTGTGTTTTCTTATTTTATAGAATTTCATGTGCTCCCTTTTGTGGAGAAATGAGAATTCTGGATCTTATGTTAGATGTATGATTTTTAATGTCATATTTGTGTTTAGAAAAGCAAGTTGCCTGTTTGTTTGCTAGGTCACTCGTTTATTTCCATGGATTGTAGCCAGCAGGTAGAGACAAGGTATTTGTTTTGTTTATGCTTGAATGAGATTTTCAACACTGAATAATATAATTTAAGTTCTATCATTTATTTGCACCTCACCCATTACAATTTTTTTTTAAAAATAGGTAAATAAAATTGAATTAAACAGATACAAGTGTACAACTACACTGGGCATTCTTTGGCAAAATTCTTGATCCACCATGATCATGATTAGATGCTTACGATATGAAATAGTAAAACCGAAAAATTACCTATTGTAATTGACGTGAAGGCTGCTTAAATTTGTCAATTATTCCACAATTACTTGTGAACTTAGATATAAGCTTGTTGCATTAGTGACTAATGGGAAATCTAAGCCGACCTATTTCGACAAGTTTCAATACTACTCGATAAACGTAAAATAAGTCAATATGTAATATAAATACATTTCATGTTATCAATATTGACGTTACTGTTTTGTAGCATTTTTCCATGGCACTACTAATTCAACAATATCACTAATTATAGGGAAAAAACGAGCCCAGAAGGAAAAATTTAGCCTTACAGATAAAACGAATCTTCAAGGTTGCATATAATTTTACTTTATGATTGATTGTGAAAATAATATGATACCAAAAGCCATTATTTTTGGAAAAAAAAAAAAAAGATTACATGACACTGGTATAGGTATGTGTAAATCTAAAGTTAAGGTTTATATTAGACCAACTGTTAAGACAACTCAACCTGCTATCAAGTAGATGTCAACATGAAATTGAGAGGATTTCAATTTTTTCAAGAAAATGTGCAGCAAACTTCATTTATCTATTATTGAAAAAAAGAAGAAGAAATAAACTGGAATTTGCAGCAGTTTTATCAGGCATGATGTAAAATAGAGAAAATACATCAATAGAAGGCTGCCACAAGTACTCTTAGTCAATAGCGAATATATTAGAGTATAGATATCAACCATGAAAATGTAAAGGACAAGTATTGTTGCAGAACCAGTTGCGCGGAAGGAAAGTTCTTTTTCATCCCACCTTTGCTTCAACCATGGCTCGACGTCAACCGCTCGAAAATCCTGAATCATGAAATCAAAATGCCTCGTTTACTTGGTAAGAAAACACACTAGGAAATTAACATGCTTTCAAGCAAGGGACAAGAGGATGATTCTCAAATTAGTATTTTAAACCAGAAAACAACCATTCTAACCTTATTCATCTCGACACGGGAGATTTTCATATTTTTCCTTTCAATTATTGTTTAACAAAGAAGCCCTTACTTTATCACCCAATTAGTAAAGTCTTGCTCGCTTTCTCGTGGACTACCACATCAATCACGAATTCACGATTCCTGAACACAAGAACAGGTCCCATTGCTCCAAATATGACTCCCCCCACCTAACCCCAATAATAATAGATGTACAAGTTATTAACTAAAACTTCAATAGACCACATTAACCATGTCACGCCCCAGCCCCCAGGTCTGCGCTTGCGCAATTGCAGAATAGGCCACGTAAGAAACTACTTTGTATTCGTCCTCGTTTTATGGAAATGGTTGACTCAAGTTGCCATACGAGGTTATTGTAAACCCTTTTAAACATTTTAAACTTTCATTCCCTTCTTATTCCACTTATGTCCATCAGAAATAGCAAGTTATAAATTAAAAATAGGAAACATGGGCACATCATTAAAGAACAAGTATAATACACATTGATCTTGGTAGCTTATGAATATTTTCTACAATAAATTATCAAATAAATTTACTTGAATGTTCAAATTTAAATTTGAACGAAACATCATCTTAAGGTTAAACCCTGACTCTTACCATTTTTAGAGCATTTACTAAAAGCAAGCCTTGTCTAGTTCACTAGAAAAATAACTGATTGTTACCAACTTTTGGTACACGCAACATAAGTTAGGGAGCGAACAAAGAGTGCATTTACATCTTAGTGTTCGAGTTTATCTACACGGTTGCCCAATAAACTTAAATTTATAAACTAAAACTACTGGCACTTAAGTCAAAATTTAAAAAATGTAGCATAGGTACTTTCCTTCAATTCCACATGAACCATCATTTTTTCCCTGAAATTTTGATTCGGTCAAATATGTCATAAAACTCATTCGAAACCTCCCAAATCACTACCCATTTCAAACTAACTCACCCACACGCCGCCGCGAGCGTCTCCTCTCCGCAACCCTACTGCCGCAAACTCAGCAACCCATTTTTCATTTTTACCAAAGATACACATTTCCGGTCCAGAAATATACTATGAAGCAGGAATAAGACTGAGAATTTCAAGAATCAGTGCAGCAAATGAGGGAGGAAGTTCGTACCAGGAGATGTGGAAGAATTAACACACTAACCGACTAATTAGGGGCAAGCTGCTATGGACCCACTAAACTTAATTTCTATTTATTGCTTCTTCAAATCTACGACGCTTAAACCTTGAAGCTTTTCAATGCTTCTATTGAATTTGTACCACAAGTTTTTATGGTTCAAGGTGGATCTTCTAAGCATAAATGTTGCAATGATCTTCTGGCCAAAATCAATGAAATAAAAATTTAGAGTACCTATATGTATAGTACTCAAAATTACACAAATGTTTCGGGTACCCGAAATTTTGGGTCAGGTTCGGCAGTCAAAATGACTACCGTTACGACAAAACCCAAACCGACCCGATGCCCACCCCTAAGTAAATGTGACTCTTAAACTAATGCAATCAGTTAAATTTGAAGAATTGTAATACTAAACTTCGCCAATAGCATTTTCTGAACAAACACTTAAACACAAGGGGTCTATGGCCTACTCTGACCAGCAAATTACTTGTTAGGAAGCTTTCAGATTTTGTACATTTATAGTTTCTTTCATGCAAGTAACTAAGAACTCCAACGAAAAAAATCAGAGGAAAACATTGGAAGCCTTTAGCTTGTAGAAGAGCACTCTTTTAGAAAAAAAGTTGGAGCTTATACTGTTATTGAAGTGTTTTGGGTCAAGGACACTAAGAAAATTTCTAAACTTAAAACGGTTCAATGCTATGAGTCTTAAAAGACTATGATATATGATAAGGTTTGTTAGTAAGCACTGGGTGTTTCACAACTTGAATACTTGTTTCTGATAGAGTTGCTAAGTGATGATCATCATATCATCATATCCCCTTAATCCAGACTGTTGTATGTTATTACTTGAATGGCAACTTTGAGTTTCAATTCCAAAATACGAATTTACGATTCGAGTCTCAACTTGGCACCTTAATTAAGGAAAGACAGAGGTAACACAAGCCTATTTACCCTATGAATGCTTAGCTATACCAGCAACTAATGCATGAGTGGCCCCATCAATTGCAACGAGATATAAAACCCTTGGATATTCAGTTAATTGATAGAGCCAACATCATAAGCACATTCACTTTCTTGCATGTCAATGCTCACCATATTAATACATCGTGAAAGTCAAAACAGCATACTCGGAGAATGGCGAAACAAACATCAAATATAACTGAACTACGGTTGATACACTAAGTTGAGAAAGTACTAATAATGGATTGTTCACCAGATCACATGGTCGAATTCTGCAGCATGAAAAATCTTGAGAACCATTGTGATGTCGGATATATAAAATTTCAAAGTTGCGCATAATTTAAATGCTAAATCTTGTCTCAGGTTGCTTTCCAGATCCCTAGCAAGAACAAATCCATTTACACACCAACATCCATACACCGTTCAAGACATAAAACTAAGAACTCGAAACATCGAAACGATGAAACTATGAAAGACGTCCCATTCGGTAATGAGAAGCGCTTAGTTTTTCGTATACTTGCCATGAAGAAGGCCGAACCGACGAAAAGTATCAAAGAAACTCATCATAATTAACCAATAAAGACAATTACAAAATTTTAAAAATAAAAAGAACCTGTTGTTTTAACTTGAAAAAATCTTTTGACCAAAGGCTCCAATCAGACACAAAACAGATGCATTACCAAGATAGATGATCTATTATTAAAGAAGTTCACTGTATTATATGTAGATAAAGAACAACTGACAACTCAATAACAAGAAATCCGTTTTAGCAAGCATAGAGATAACATATATCACATACGTACTTAATAAAGAAACATGAATCACTTCAGATAATGACACTAAAATCTACGACGAAGATAACTAACCGCAAAACGAACATGAAAAGCAATTTAACATACTAGCCAACAGCCGATAAGAAATGCTTACTAGGTTGGCAACTTTCCAGCCCGGAAAATTGCAAACTTTGACATAGCCGAATCAGAGTACTCAATTCCATTTTCTTTAAAGAACTCCTCGATCATTACCTTAACTCTCTCAGGCTCCACGCTCTCGCACTCCACCTCGTACAAATCCCCGAATTCGTATTTAACCTCATCCACCTCCAATTTTACCTCATTCCACTCATACACATTTCTTACATTTCTAAACCCTCCCAAACCCACAAAACCAGATACGCCAAATTCTTCTTTTATTCTCCTCAGAACCCTTGAATCCACTTCCGTTAGCTTCCCAGGGTCCTCAAAGCAAGCTCTCCCTATGGCAGGGTCCACCTCCTCCTCGTCTTCCTCAACACGGCTCACGCCGTTGCTGATAATTGCTTTGGCCTTGAGGCAAATGAAGCATTTGGGGAGGTTAGTTTGCTCATGGAAGCGAAGACGGAGTATGGCTCGGCGTGAGATCAACTCAGAAGCCGAGCCGTCAAAGAATGTGTTGTGTTGATTATGGGTGATGACATGAAACGGAGAAAGTAACGAGAGAAGCTTCTGATAGGAGGCTTTGTTCGGTAATCGGAGCTTAACTTCAATCTCCATTATGTTTCTCAACAAAGACGCCTTATTGACTGAAAAAGAACCAATTTTTTGAAATGAAAACGACGACAAAATTACGGTGGTATATGATTTGTGGTGTCACGAGAGGCCGATGCGATGGGATTTGGAGGAGGGATCGAGGGAGGAGCGGTCGAAGTGGTGAAGTAGGGAGGAGGACGCGGTAGTGGCTGCAGAGGAGGATGAGGCGGCGGCTCGCTTGCGGGCTTCTTCGAGTTCCTCTTTGTCTTCAACTTTGACCTCTATTTTTGTCGGCTTCCTTCTAAGCATCTCGCCTGTTCGGTTGATCTCCAAACCCGAGAACCAATTTATAATCATGGGTTCGTATTTGGAATCAAATTTTCTCATTAATATATTTTCAAGAAATATGCCAAATTTCGATTTCAAAATTCAATTATAACAAATATCTTTTAGACTTAAAAAAATAAATAAATAAATAAAATCGTTTGGCTGACATAAATTCGACCATGCCCTTGAGATAATAAACTGTTGGATTTGTCTGTCGTTATTTTTAGGTTCTATTTTCCTTCAATTTTTTTTTACAACTCACACGGAGAGGGAGATCGAACTCGAAAAAACCGGCTATTCCGGCAAGAGGTGAGATTTATGGTGTGATAATAAAGTTTTTTCTCCCAAGTCAAGTGGGATTTTTGCAATCGACCAATCATTTGATCCAACGAGAAGTCATAATGAACCATTTAGCTAAATATTCAGCACAATGTTCATGACTCACATTCAGTTGACTTAATTTTTAAACCGAAGTCCATCGTCTATGGCACCGTTCAATCAATTGTTGTATCGATATGTTATTCAATCATTTAATTATCCAAATCAATACCAATAATTAAATGTTATTGTAATTTATTGTGAATTGTTAAAGATGAAAGTAATATGATCAACAATCAACAAAATATTATACCACAATGAGAAAATAAAGAGAGATTATATAAGTATGACCATAAATTTAGGACATATAATAACTAAATAAGAAATCGTCATCATAGTACATCTTATATCAATATGCTCGGTTTTCATATATCTATACACCGATTTATAGTAGAGTTAGCTGTGCCGTTTGTCGAATGGATGATATATTTATCGGCCTTTTCCCCAAAATATTATCGGAATTAATGATTTCGGGTTGTTGGAGTGTCTTAGTTCATCATGACACGATATTTAAATATGATACAAATCGGTTGAGAAGTGAGAAAACTTGTCAACATAAAAATTGTAGATATCATCAAAATTGAGTCTTAATCATGTATCTTAGTTTTCAACTGTTATATTTTTAAAATTGAGTCTTAATCATGTAACTTTAATTTTTAGTAGTTTTGGTTTTTTGCTTTGAAAATTTAGTCATTTTTCTCCTGACTGCTGCTACACACCATTGGACACATTATTATTATGCAAGAAAAGTATTAAGATTAAAAAAACGAACAAACAAAGTTAACAAAATATGATTGATGGATAAAGTAGGGGCCGAAATAACAAAGAATTGATCATAAATGATCAAAATTACAAATTTTGTTGAAATTATTACAAGATAACAGTGCGATGAAGCAAAAAGCGAAAATAAAAGTTTAATGGTATTGCATTTTCATGAATTTCTAACTAACATAGTTTATAGACTACTGTGTTAGTATGACTCATTCTATTGCAATAAAAAAAATTATTATTAGAACCACGTTTACACCTTATCGATAAAACTAAAGAGAGCACAAGAATGGGAAGAAACTTTGATGTAATCAACTAGTTGGAATAAATTTTTCTATAAAAAATTTCTTATTATTCAAATCCAATCCCCGATGAATGCCTCATTCGTTTATAAGACAGTAACATAAACAAGAGATTCCAAGTATCATTATTGACAGCAAAATAGGAGAAATATGCGTTAGTCATAATTTATTAAAAAAACATTCAAAAACTCCATCACATCAACTTAGGAATCGCTTTCACTACAGAAACTACGTTGAAAAGAGTAAGCAAACCTAGCGCCGGCACAGAATCGCCATCCTAACGGCTGTTGCTGCCGCCGTCGCCGTCGCCGCTTACACTCTCCGTTGGAGATGGCAACAACGAAGTCCCATTATTCTTGGGCAGTTTCGCCACCATCGGTTTCTGAGAACTGCCCTCCTCGGATTTCCCAAACAACTGCTTCCTCAGGACTTCATGTATGTGCCCAAACAACTCCTTCTTCAATGCCTCAAACGCCAAATCCAGTCTCTCTATCTGTTCCATTGCATTCTCGTTATACATAAACAGCCCATAGTACAAATCAAAACTATCACTAGAGGTATTTCCCACCAAATCCAACAAGGTTTCGTATCCTCTAGTGTTAATTGGAGTATCTTCCAGGTCCAACTTTTCAAGAATTCTCCCCATTGTATGAGTAATAAATTGCGATCCCGCGGCATACTTATCGTGCTCCGAGCACGACATCTCCTCCATTCTACACCCTTCTTTCTTGAAAATATTCAAGAAATTGTCAACCCTCCTTGATCTAGAATCTTCATCCCCAATTCTCACTTTATCAAACACAAACGGCAGATCCTTCCAGCTGTATTTCCCACTTTCGGGGCCAAACATGGGGTGTGTGCAGAGTATATCGAAGTGGGTGGGAAGAACCTGGAGGAAAATGTTTTTTGGAAATTCTTTCACAGACAAAACATCTACAAACAGAGTATTCCTTCGAAGCCGCTGCAGGGGCAACGATTTGAGCACTTGCTCAGTCGAAAGTATGGAAGTACACAGGAGAATCACATCAGGGTGATTCTCGCAGAGGTCGTGCACATCGGAGAAGTAAACAACGCCCATCGATTGCGCGATCGAGAAGTAACTGGATCGAGAATAGGCGTAGACCGTGTGACCCTGCCGAATGAACGTCTTCGCCAGGAATTGGCCGAAGTTGCCGAACCCAACTATGGCGATTCTGAGCTTGGTTGACTGGGTGAAGCAGGGGTTGAGTTGGGCTTCGTAATCGTACGGCTGGGCAGCATCGATTGCTCGGACTGTAAGGCAGCGGCGAGAATGGTGGTGCTGCGGAGGCGACAAGAACAGTAGCTGTTGGCGGCGAAGAGGTTGAAGGGAGGGCAGGGCGGCGGAATTGGCGGCGGCGGCGGCAGCTGTAGGGTTGAGTGAGGAAATCGAAATCATTTCCACTGGAATGATTGGATGTTTCCAGAAGCTTCAGTCAATGATGAATCTATGGATCAATTAATGAAATGAAAATCCTAGATTCAATGGTAGGGAATGTGTGTGTGTATATATATATATATTATATATATACATACATACTCTACACTGCTTTTAGTGTGTATTTCACCTCATTTAATAAGATTTTTATTAAGATTGCATTCCAAAAATGCTGACTGTCGTCTCAATTCCTCCGCCACCAACCCACTATTTTCATATCTATTGTAGCATTTCTTACGTTCTCCACCACCCGAAACCCATACCTTGTGCCCACCTTTCACCACTGCACCGCTATTTTTGTTCTCATTCTCCACCGGCTGCGGCCACCCTTCTTTCCAAATCTCCTGCTCACCGAACTCAGGCGCCACCATTTCTATCGACAAACTATCATTTTCGCCCCTCCAATTTGAGCCCAACTCAACCTTCTTTCACCATCTCTCCCAATCTACTCCCCATCCCCATACCCAACCTCAATAATTGCTCCTCTCCCAAATAATTTCCACGTTCAAGAGATTTTGAGGCCTCCAAATCTACCCAACTGCAGCCAGTGAGTCGTGCATACGAATATGGTTTTCGTCGCGAGAAATTTCTGTCACGTGGGGAGAAAGATTTTGAATAATTAGTTTTTGTTTTTCATGTTTCGTGGCATTAATAAAGAGAATAAAAAAAATTTAAAAAGCTGATGTTTGTCATTTTCCGGGTTTACCATATATATGTTAAAATTCTAATAAATTATATATATACTAATATAACAATATATTCTAAAAAAGAAAATAATTTGTATTTAATTCTATGTAGATAATAAATAATGTACCAATATAATTAGTTCTAAATTTGCTAAAAATTTATGCCAAAAAAGAAATATATAGTAATTAATACTATATATAATAATAATTTAGTAATTATTGGCTCAAAATTTGCAAACCGGTCCAAAATTTGTTAGGTTTACCATTGCTCAGGTTTACTATATATGTCAAAATTCCAATTACTTGTATATACATATATATAATAGCAGGGAGTCGATATTTACAATTCATTTTGTGCTAACTACACTTTACTTAATTGTGTAAAATATATATCAAATTTATTGACAAATGAAATACAAATAACAAAAAATAGAGTGTAAATATCAACTTATATAATAATAATATAACAATCTATGCTAGAAAGAAAATAAATTATATTTAATTATGTATATATAATAATGTACCACTATAATGTCTCTAAATTTGCTTCAAAATTTATGCTAAAAAAGAAATAGATAGTAATGAAGCTGATAATGTACCGCCAATAAAATTTATGCTAAAAATAAATATATATTAATTAATGCTATAGATAATAATAATGGAGTAATTCTTGCCTCAAATTTTGTTTGGTTTATCATTCCTATACCATACATATATATCAAAATTTCAATAAATGATAATATAATAATAATAATAATAACGTCATAATATAATTGATTCTAAATTTGCTTCGTGTACAAAATTCTGAAATTTAATGTCTTCAAATTTATGCTAAAAAAGATATCGATAGAAATAAATGAAACATATAATAATAATGTAGCAATTCTTGGCTCAAAATTTGCATCGGTTCAAATTTGGTTAGGTTTACCATTCTTCGGATTTACCATATATATGTCAAAATTCCAATAAATTATATTTATAACAATCTACCAATTTTTCCAATCAAAATTTGATTGGTTTGCAAGCAGTTAATTTCTTTTGTTCATGTATACATGAACATTAACATAAATGATGAAAACTTCAATCAAAATACACAAATGGCTATGTGAAATACATTCTTCAACCTGAGTGATGAAATAACGTTTGGTTCGTTTGTTACGACTTACAATCTACCTTCATATAAAAACAGAGGATCTGACATTTCTTTACATAACAAAAAAAAAATACACTTAAAAAACGATATGTGATGTTTTTTCTATGAAATAATAATAAAAATTTCAACGTGACATTCTTTTACATAACAAAAATAAAATGTACTTAAAAAACAATATGAGATTAATGTGTGGAACATGATGAGTTACTAGTATACATGCAGACATCAGATCCCTTGCATCCAACAATCAGAAAGCCGAGAAAAACAATTCGCCGTTCTAGCCTTGGATGCCCCCTTATTGTACCATTGCATTTGCAAAGCTTGCAAGTGTAAAATCCAACTCCCTTACAACTCTCACAAGGCCTTCCATATTTCTTCTGCAAAAGTGAACCTGTATGACAATATAGCAGCAAAAAAACATAACAAAAAACTCAGAATTTGATATGATGGGAAGACCAACATATCAAAACCCTCAGCGATTTTGATGCCCCATTAGAATATAGAATGAAAGTACTTTTAAAGGCAGTTCAAAAGCAAAAAGGTAGTTGGAGTATCTCTCCGTCCCAGCAGTTTCTGTCACGCCCCGAGCCTGAGCCCGAGCCCGAGTGACTGCACAATGAGTCCCTATAGCAACTACTTCGTATTCATCCTCACTTTACGAAAATGATTAACTCAAGTTGGGACAAGGGTATCACAATCATCCCTCCTTCAGAACGCGACGTCCTCGTCGCGGCCTGATTCCTCGATCCACGGCGCCGAGAATCTAGAGGTGGCTCCTACAAGTTCAAGAGGTGGCTCCCGTCATGTAGCACTTTGCCCCGCAGGTTCAAGAGCTGGCTCTCATGCACGTAGCACATTGCCCCACATAGCACTTATTTCCCGGTGTTCCATGCGCGTGACCGACTCTGATACCATTATGTCACGCCCCGAGCCGAGCCCGAATGACTGCACAATGGGTCCCTATAACAACTACTTCATATTCGTCTTCGCTTTACGAGAATGATTAACCTAAGTTGTTATAGAAGTCCATTGTAAGTCCATTATAAACTATTTTAAATATTTTAATTTTTAAGATGTGGGACAAGGATATCACAGTTTCAACCTTTCTACGCAAGGTGGTCTGTTCAGGCCATTTCCAACCCATAAATCTATTTGGGTGCAGAAACTGCACCAAATATAACATTTATCTCCAACCCATTTACTTCAAATATTATACTAAAAAGTATATTTTGGTGATTTTGGAGGATCGAGATCTAATTTAGGAGATTATTGATCATCTACCTTGTTTGTCATTTTTATGTTTTTATTCGCATTGTTATCTTTGTAATTTTCAATTATGTATTATCTTCGAATTTGTATTCCAATTATGTATTATCTTTGTATTTGTATTTCAATTGGGTATCGTAATTTTAATTTCAAAATTTTGCTGTTGGTTTTTCTGATATTTTATCAATTATATACATACGAGATTTAAAAATGTCAAAAATAATATAAAAAAACTAGAATTATTTTTATAAATTTTCTAATATAATTATAATTAAATTTTTTGCGTTTTAATTTATATCAACACGATTTAATTTTACTCATCAATTATATAATATTATTATTAAAAATATTTAATACATATTTATATTAATTAAAAAACATTAAAAAATTAAAAAAATAAAAAAGAAAGCCCTTTCTCTCCGTTGGAGGGAAAATCCTGCGCTAGGGTTGGAGAAGCCCTCAGAAAGGGAAGAGATCACAAAACCAATAGCAAAAGATCCACCAAGAACCGCAGCCGCAAAAGTAGCAAATACGCGCAAACCTTTAGACATTTGAAACAGCAACTCTTCTATATTTAGTTCAAAACAAATTTAACTGCAAATAAAATAAAACAGTGTCATAAGATTCAATAATGCCATAAGATACAATGAAACAGTAAAACTCACCCTGTTTCTTGATACCCATTTCTCAATTTCAAGTTCACTATAACATACCCTCGTTGGTCCTTTTTACAGCAACTCAAGGCAATCATGTTAATTAATAAGTGTAAATCACATATTCAGTGTTCCAGATTGTACTTGTTTGAAGCTTTAGAACATAGGGGAAAAAAAACACTAAATTGGACTCCTGTAAATCAACATGAACGAAGAGTCATTTGATCAACCAAGTACCAGGCATGGCTTCGATTGTTTCAAAAGGTCGAGCATGATGAATCATGAGCTTCAAACTAATATACGTACACCAACAGTTAACTGATGAAGTTGGGCTATGGCCGAGACCTCAAAAGGGCAGTAAAATCCATTGGTTTCCGACCAGGGGCGGAGGTACATGTAAAGCCCGGGTGGTCCAATTTTTTTTAAAAAAATTTATATGTAAATTCATGTATAATTTTGGATAAATTTGATATTAGCTCGGGTAGATCAATTAAAATATTAAAGGATGTTAGAATTTAAAATTATAGTTCGGGTAGCGCCAGATTCTTGGCTCCGCCACTGTTTCCGAGAATAAAAAAAGGAAATAAAATGCACTAAAGAAATGTATGTACCTTCAGCTTCAGCGTAGGATACCCCAGTACTTTACCGGAAATATACTACATGTTTGTATAAAAATGGTATGTGCGTGGGAAAATTATGAACATTTTAATACTTTGAATTGAAATTAATTAACTATAAATCTATAAATTTAACAAACTACCGAATTACATTATTAGTGTGTTAAAAAAATACAAATTACAAACGATAAACAACCAATATTACAAAACAACAACTAATAAATAATGTTTTTAAAAAAACAAGTAATAAATAACAAAATTATGAATATAAATAGATTTTTATTAATAAAGTAAACCGGATCCCAATATTCTAATTTCTAAAAAATAAGATCCAAAGTTGTCATTATATTGAAGTTCAGTTTCAAGCTTTTTTGCAAAAAAATTTTTTTGTTGAATTTTAGTATACTCAAGCATATTTGGATCAAATTTTGCGTTTGTGTTTTATTATTTATTTAATATCAAATGCTAATATTTTTTTCCTTCCAATTTATTTTTTTATTAAAAATAAAAAATTATCAAATAACTAATTCAAATTTTAATAAACAAATTATAAGATTTAATTATTATCGTGTTATCAAACTATAAATAATTATTAGAAAATAAAAATATTAATGTTGAAATAAAGAATAATATTATCATAATATTCTATAATTTTTACGTAACACCAATGTAGTGCAGTGAGTTGGAGATGACCTTACTAACATTGCAGTTCAAACATAAAACAGATTAAAAAGCTACGGAAATGAGTTGATTAACGAACCCAGGCTGAGATTTGACCAAAGAGGAGACCTTCAGTTTAATGAGAGGATTCTGGAGAATTGAATTATTAACAAAATAAAACATTTATAATTCATTAAATAATCCGAAATATGATCGATATTAATCAAAGGGCACCCAAGAAACCCAAATTCCTATCAAGACTATTAAATATCAATAAGTAAAATAATTAATAAGTCCAATCAACATTACTACAAACTACTAAGATATGATACTATGAATATCATATTTAGTATTCTAGCTTGTCGAGCGATGCATGTTTTTTTTTTTTTTTAACTAAATTGAATCGATCAATCCCATTGGACATTGGATTATTGACAATGATATTAAATACTGTTTTGCTCATTAATCTTATAAATTTATTATATATATTATGTTATATATACATTATGTATTTGTATATCTGCGGCCAAAACTTGTTTCTCTCTATATACAAAAAGAAATATATAATTAAGTTATGCGATTCCTCAAAATTTTTTCTTGCTGCTTCTTGATCATTGTGTTGCTAACTCCTTCCCCATTTATCTCCAACTGCAAAGCAAGCTGTGAAGGCCTTTCTGCATGCCTTCATCTCGTTTATTAGCCACACAATCAAACATGTTAGTCGTGAATTTATTTCGAATAATCTTGTGAATTTATGTTCGAGTTGGATTGATTATTCGCGTTCTAAGACAACGTCGTCAAAGAAATTAAAAATAAAAAATAATTAAGAATCCTAGCACACCTTGAACTCCTTGAACTTCTATGATGATCTTGTCATTGATGCAGGCTGTGGTGGTGTGATTTGGTAAATGGCAACTGCATTCTTTTGTCTCTCAACATTTTCAAACCATCCTTGCTCCATTTCACAAACAAACTAATTAGAAATATTTGATAACTCATAAAGTTACATCTTCTAGCTGTGTCGAGAACAAATTCATTACTATAATTTCATATATCAAATTAATTTTGTATGCTCATGCATATAATATATATTATTTAATTTATTTCGCTCTCGTGATTCGACTATAATATAAAAAGTATACAATTCGATCGAGAGTTTACCAAGACTAGGATCGAATCCCCGATGATCCAGCTCTCGATACTCTTGACATAAGGCGCAAGGCAAGCAGAATCCATGAGCAAGACAATCGTTCCAAGGGCTTCCCTTAATGTTGAATCTTGTTCTGATTATGGTACGATTGAAGCATGTGTATGCCCACATGCAATATGTCACCGAGAACAATCCAAGAATTACCAATGCTTCCCTTGTAGCTGCATTTTGAATATTGCAACATATATATACAGTACTGGCGATTATTAGAGAACAAAATGGAAGTGTCGTGCTTAAAAAAAAAAAAAACAATTCAAAATTGTCTCTTTTATACAATATATTTATATATGCATGTATATAAATGTCTTTATATCGTCTGTTTGTTTCTTACACGTAGTTCCCTCGGTTATGATCTCCACGATCTCAGAAGCCGTGATGCATGGACAGAACAACGTTTTGCAACCTCGTACGTACAAAAAGAAATTTAAGGGAACGAAAAAGAGAAAGGATTGGAAAAGCCTAAATGAGATGAATAATCATCCATAAATTCTTGATAGTGACTTACAAATTTTCAGGTCACCATGACATCCGAACAGACCGGTATTCCATTTCGATTCTTGGTGTCGTTTTGAATCAATTCCAACCGGAGTCGGTTGTATATAGAGGACACCGGTTGCCGGGATTGGTGGGTTGTGGCCATTATCCGGAGCTTCAAGAGAGAGTAACGACGGCGGAGGATGCCGGAGTTGAAAAAATTGGTAAGAAGGCATGGTTCGTTGGGAGGGGTTGAGAAAATGGGAATCGCAGGTTTTTTTTTGTGCCGGTCTTTTAATTGAATAAATGCACGTGTAAGAAAATGCATTTGCGTGATATACGTATTGATTTGAACGAGCACCCATTTTTTTTTATAAATAAAATAAATTAACTTTGTTTTAAATTATATGTTTAAATTTACGAAATTACTCCTACCATGCAAGTCGATTTTGATACTGTCCCGCGATTGTAAAGTAAAAATAATAACTCTCTTTCGAGTCATCTAAGAAAATAAATATTTAAACTTTTTTCATTTCTGAAAACTACTATGTGATATTTTTCTCTAAAAAAAATACTGATATTATTTTACATAACAATTATATAATGTACTTCAAAAACAAATTAATGAAATTAATGTTTGGAACATGATGATTTAGTAGTAATGCATACAAGCAGATTTCAGATCCCTTGCATCCTATAAACCGAAAGGTGAGAAAAACAATATCGACGTCCTAGCTAGCCTTGCATGCCACCTCCCTTGCAGTTGAGACAACGCTGAACCCTACGATAACAAGAAACGGAGAATAACAGTTGCTGCACTCTCATCGTCTCACATATTTGATCAAGATGAATACTCTTGAATCGGAAACCACTCAATTGAATCCATCAGAAGTTGGGCAAACACATGGATTTATAACCAAAGGATCATAGAGAGGAGACCATTTTATTGTAACATTGCTTTTGCAAAGCTTGCAAGTGTATAATCCCACTCCTTTACAACTCCCACAAAGCCTTCCATATTTCCTCTGCAAAAGTAAACCTGTATGACAATATAGCTTGGAAAGAAATGCAATACCTATTATTTTTGTTGAAGCTAAAATATATCACAATTGTCAAGCAGCAGCAAAAAAACATAACAAAAACCTCGGAATTTGCTACGATGGGAAGAGTAGCATATCAAAAACCTCAGCGATTTTGATACCCATTAGAATATAGAACGAAAGTCCTTCTAAAGGCAGTTCTAAAGGTAGTTGTAGTATCTCTCCAACCCAGCAGTTTCAACCTTTCTATGCAAGGTGGTTTGTTCAGAAACAGAAGAGGTCACAAAACCAACAGCAAACGATCCACCAAGAACCGCAAAAGTAGCTAACATGTGCAAACCTTTACACATTTGAAACTGCAACTATTCTGTATTTAGCTCAGAACAAATTTAACTGCAAATAAAATAAAACAGTGTCATAAGATTCAAGAATGCCACAAGATACAATTAAACAGCAAAGCTCATCCTGTTTCTTGATACCCTTTTCTCAATTTCGAGTTCAGTATAACGCACCGGAAGATCTCGTTGGTCTTTTTTACTGTAACTTAAGGCAATTATATTCATTTGTTTATTCCCCCGTTTGCAGTCCCTCATAAACATACATAGAGATACACGGGTTTGATTTCCACCAGTTTCTCAATTACACTTATTAATGCTCCAGAATCACTCTGCTGCTTACATTGAATAACATGTATTCATTATACAATCCATTTACTCAAGGAATTCTTACAGCAAGCGATATCCCACGAGGATTATTTTGTCTTCACGACGTGAAATCATGTCAAGAAAAAACTATGAAAGACTACAACAACTGATACTCTTACCGTAATGCAGAATCTCAGTATGATAAAGTACATTAGACAATTGTAGTCAATTCAGCTCAAACAAAAACTCAGTCAATTCACATAATAAAAAAAATTCAACCAAATCAAAACTCTGAACAGAAAAAGTGTGTGCAAGCAACACTAAATAACTCACTTTCACATGTAAAAATTCCACCTTTCCTTCGTTTTCATTTTCAATCAAGGATTCATTAGTACTTCCGATCAGGGCTGAAAAGATTTGCAAAGAATGAAGAAAGAGACGAGGGCAGAAGCTGCATCGGCTTGGAGGAGGTGGAAGACAAGATTTGGAACAAGGGGGTTTGTGGGCCAAAAAACATGGACCCAAATGAATGATAGTGAATTTGGGCCATAAATATAAAGTCCAATAGCCCAAGTGCTTTGATCCAAATAAATTTTTTTTTTTGAGTCGATCTTTTGTTCTAATCGAATCTCGAATTTGATCATTCATAATAAGTTTGAAACATTGATTCAAGATGAGCTACAAGTATGTGTGAGAGTCACTAACCAAACCGAATGTTTTAAACCCAATCAACCAAACTCGAATTTTCATAAAACTGACCCGACCGTTTTGTTTCTGAAAACCGAACAAGACAAAAACCGATTTAAAATTGGTTAATTCGAGCATTCTGCCAGTAATCGAAAGATTTTTTTTACTTTTTTTACAAAAAAAAGTAAAAAAGAATTTTTCGCAAATGAGCAAGAATGAGAACTGATTTCTTAGTTAAATTAAAGCTCATAGTCCAATACAACTAAATATTAAAAATATGACATATATAAAAATTAATATTATTGTTCAAAAATATTAAAAATTAAAACTACTTTCTAAATTATTAACGTCATGATTGCTCAAGCGTAGACATGGGCAAATCATTTATTATACTTGGCTTAATTTCTGTCAACATCATCTGTTGGCCGTATTTTCAAGTAATGAGAATCGAACACGTGTCAGAGTTAATGAGCCAGGGATGTATCCCAGCTAACCTGCGTACACGCGGATAGATAATCATCATCACTTCTGACTTTGATTGGAAGCAAGATCATCAGCCTTTGCTCCGAATGTTTCCAGGTAATCCGTACATTTTATTGTGTTTGCTCGATGTGAAAATTAATCAGAATTGCATCTGTGCGGGTAATATCAATCGCATTTGTGAATTTATTGTACGAAGCTCG
The DNA here is from genome assembly GCF_012295235.1 of Primulina huaijiensis. NCBI lineage: Eukaryota > Viridiplantae > Streptophyta > Magnoliopsida > Lamiales > Gesneriaceae > Primulina > Primulina huaijiensis. The sequence continues at coordinate 28,659,655 of NC_133307.1, forward strand.
AGCATGCAATCCGGTAAACTTTTTCTCGGGTGAAAGAAGTGATTATGTTAAAAAAAATTCATTTTTAAGAAAGTGATCGGTGACTTACCTGAGAAATGGAGTATCGTTCTTTAGTTTGTCACTATAGACTATTGATTCCATTTATATTTGGAAATTCCTTTTGTTCTTTGATAAATTGATGGTAGGTGTCTTTTTTGGGGCTAAATGTCTTTCTGTGTGCAAATGTTGAGGAAAAAGGCTTTAAAGCAGGAATAAGAGCTGGGTTTAGGTGTTTATCACAAGATTATGGCTTACTTGTAAATATTCTGGCAGCGTGGTTTTAGTATTACCTATTCGAGGATTTCTGTTGGGCCTGTGACCCCTGATTACAGAATAAATTATGAATTTTCGGATTTCTTTTTCATTGTTCTCATATGATTAATTTTTTTTTAATCTTAAGTTGGTTTTTCCTGGTAATGATTCTAGTATTTTCTTCTGGATGTGGTAGATGTATAATCATGACTAAGTACAAAAGTAAGGGAATGGGCTCGATGGTGGTGCCTCTTCTGCTTTCGACTTTTTTTATGTACAGCTGCATAAGTCATGCAAGTGCTGGTGTGACTAGTGCCTTTGTTCGTAATGAGTGGCCATCAGTTGATATTCCTTTGGACAATGAAGTTTTTGCTGTGCCTAAAGGTTACAATGCTCCACAGCAAGTAAGCCTGCGTGTTCTAGATGATTCACATGGTCCCATTTGACAAAGGGCATATTTGTGTTGACTGCTGAGAGAAACAATATTTATTAAAAGATTTCAAGGACATTATGGTTTCTTTTTTTTGGTTACTCAGCACTAACTTGTACTTCAGGGATACAACAGGATAGTGATGAAATATTGATCAATTGAATGTAAAATACTTTCTCTAAAGTATTAGGGTGTCCTTATATAATGCTTAAGATTCAAGTCTTTTTGTTTCCATGCAATTTCTGGTTTTCTTCTAGTCATTTGGTGAAGATTGCTGTACATATGTGCTTGGCGATATTGGACTAGACAGAATTCTTCAGTTTCATTTTTCTTTTTTGAATTATTTAAGTGGTTTCCTAATGTTTTAGTGGTATTTAACATGTTTTGATTTTTATTTTCAGGTGCACATTACACAAGGTGATTATGATGGAAAGGCTGTCATAATCTCATGGGTGACAGCTGATGAACCAGGATCCAACACAGTTCAATATGGATTATCAGAGGGAAAATATGATTTCACAGCAGATGGAACTTTTCAAAACTATACCTTTTATAATTACAAATCTGGTTATATTCATCAGTGTCTAGTTGATGGTCTTCAGGTACCATTGAACTCAATTTTGTTATTTTCAACTACAGCGACATGTTGACATTAGATTCTGTAACATAAAATAAGAAGCTCTTTCTTCTCTTCTTGTACGACACGGTAGGCATGTATAGGTTTGAATCAGAAGATACATCTCCTTCCTAAATTTGGTGATTTCAGTAGATATCAGATGCCCCAAAGTACTCATATATTAATCTATTGCACAGCAGGTTCTCTTTTCTCGTTTGATATGATCGCTAATTTTTCCAGTACTCTACAAAGTATCACTATGAGATTGGGAGTGGTGATTCTTCCAGAAGGTTTTGGTTCCAAACACCTCCAGAAATTGATCCAGATGCTTCTTACAAATTTGGAATTATTGGTCAGTTTTTCTTTTATGTTGAATATCCATATTAGCAAACGCCATTCTTGAGAGATTAGGGATAGGCAATATACCGGCTAAGGAAATAAATTATTCGTCTCTCAAGATATTTGATAGGATTTTCTGAGTCACGTGCAACCTTTGGGTTCAGAAATAGGATTATGCACCTTGAAAAACCTGTTCACTATTTGATAAAACTGTCTTTCACAGACAAGGTCAATACGTTCCCCAACCTATTTATCGTAAACAGCTATGGGAAGCAAATAAAACCTGAAATGTCCAGGATACACTGTACACTTTGAGAATGGCCTAGAGTTTATGAAAAATCTCTATTAGGTGTACAAGTGAGAATAGATTAAACTGCAGATGTGTAAAGGTTTATGTTGAAGTTCTGCTTCGTGTTTATAACAGTCTATTACAATGTGCTCTGCACGAATGAAAATCAACTTCCAGTTTACTTAAAGTTAATTTCATGTTCAATGGTGAACAAATTGTGCTTTATCTTGAATGTAAGAAAGTAAACACTGAGTTATCGCATCTATCTGTTGTATTACGGCTTTCTATCATTTCTGTGACAGTAACAGGCGTAGACTTGATTGGACAAAAATACTCTTAACTTCCTCCGTATATCATCTCTCCTGAGAAACTTCCCGGAATGAAATCTGACTCTCTTGATATTTTGAATGAAATATATTAGTTTCAAAGAAATATAATTTAGACATTAAGGCCTTCTAGACGTATAAGGAATTTTAATGTGAGTCCTGTTGAAATGAGCGTATGAGATCCAAAATATATAAAAATTAATGGTTAATAAAGTACTTATGTGATCCCAGTTTTTGAGATGTAAGACTTCACGAAACTTATATTTTATTTACTTGCTGAGACATGAAAAAAGAAAGAGATGGGGGGGAGGAATAGCCAAATACTGATATTCTCACTCTTCTATCATCTCTGAGAATGTATTGCATGCCCTTAAAATGTGCCCTTTTTAAAACTTTTCCATAACCTATAAAAAACGTAATGTGGGTTCATGCATTCAAAATACACATTCATCTTCAATCTTTTGTGTTCATCATATTTCAGATGACTTTTATGCTGCCAATTTGATTTTCACAAATTTAAGGTGTTATTGCAAAATTATTATTGTTACTTGATTGATATTCAGTTCATGAAATCTCCTCCAGTTAGAGTGGCAGGAACTTTGTTCATTTCAAAGCATTCTGTTATTGAGAATGATGCATTGGGTTGGAGTGGTTAAAATGGACAGGTTGATAAAGATTTGAGATTAAATGTGATGGCTCCTTTTTAATTTTTATTTCCTCCTAAACCAAGCCCAGATGAAAATGAGGGATTCTTTGGTGTGAGATACTTATGGAGTGGTTTGGGATGGCATTTGGGTGAGTGATGGTTTATTCGGAAATTCATTTGCCTGCTTGATCATCTTGTTTTGTATGATGAAAAATCCATTTGTGACATTCCCATATGTTGATCAATCAAACTGTTGAGACCTAGTTAAGCAGGACCGACTTATAGGCAAGAATCATGCAAGCAAATTTCATGGAATAATTTGGAGGCTACAATTTATCATTATCAAACATGTAGTTGGCGGCATATTCTTGCATTTGACATCGATCTTTATGCCCCACACACACACATTATCTTATAGTTTTCTACTTTTAAATATGGAGTGAGCCGAATAAATTGTTTAATGAAATGATTTACGTTTAATTGCCTTATGAAATGCCCATTTATGAATCAAATTATTTATTTATTGTAGGTGATCTTGGTCAAACATATAATTCCCTTTCAACAATTGAGCATTGTTGGCAGACTGATGCACATGCTGTCTTATTTGTTGGCGATCTTTCATATGCTGATAGATATGATTATAATGATGTTGGTATCCGCTGGGATTCATGGGGTCGTTTTGTTGAGCGTAGTGCAGCTTATCGTGCATGGATCTGGTCGGCTGGAAATCATGAGATAGAGTACTTTCCACATTTGGTAATAATATGCAGAATGCAGAGATTAAAGATAGCGATTTTTTTTGTTTTTGTCCAAGATTTTTAGTTGTGGGGGAAGGGCGTGGGGAATGTTTTTACTTTACTTTTCTTATTATTAATTTAAACCTTTTTATACCATTCCCGCTGTGATTCTACAGAACATATATCCCTATTGCAAAATGCTTGCATTTTCATTTTTAATTGCCTGAAGATAAGTATTTTCTAGTGCTATATTCTGTTGTCTGACACTACTTACCACTAGTAAAAACTACCGAAGAGAGTTTCTTGTCAAAAAATTATCTTTGTTTGGATTTTACCGATTGACCAAAGATGTATGCATCTTGTACTGATGGTCATTGGTTGTTTTCTAAATCAGATTTTTTGCTTCAGTTGTGAAATATTGAGATGCTTTTTCTGATTCTCTTATGAGAACTATGAGAAATCATAATTTAGTTTCCTCCAACTGTCTCTCTCTCCCCATATTTTATCTCATACCCCCTTTAAGTCTGTAGCTTCTCATAATTTATTTTCATTTTATATTGCAGACACAACAGTCCCTAATATAGGCAACATGATAACAAATTCCATATGCTATTTGTAAATCTTCTCTTGACGCCTTTTTTGATTTATTTATTTTCAGCGGGAAGTAACTCCTTTTAGAAATTATCTTCATAGATACCCTACACCTTATGTTGCTAGTGAGAGCAGTAGCCCACTTTGGTATGCTGTGAGACGGGCGTCTGCTCACATTATTGTCCTGTCTAGCTACTCTCCATTTGGTAAGTTTTGATTGCCACGGTTGTGGTTGTCTTCTTACTTTCATTTAGATGAAATAGTATTAATTTCTATTAGTAAGAGAGAATTGTCTATATTGTTTAAAGGAAGTTTGGATTTTTGTTTCAGCTTGATAAGCATATATTATTTTTCTTATATACTTGGGTGCAAGCGCTTGTGATCCCTCCTATGTTGAGTAATCAATTGTCTGGTTAGGAAACCCTTGATACAGTCACAACTTTCAAATATGCACTCTGTTAGGTTACATATCATGTTTCATTTATCATACAAACATTTACCAGCCTGCCCCATGTTTTGGCCTTTTGGATTAGCGCGTACTGTATGTTACAATGTACCATATCCTATTCTTTTCACATTCATCCTTCCAATATATCTTCTATTACAGTTAAATGAATGGAATTTATCTCATATGGCAAGGGATGGTTGGTTTTCATGTAACTTTAGTACAATGAACTCCAACAGTTGACTGTCGTGAAAACTGTGATAATATTCTAACTTTCTTCTTCTTTCTGTTATTCTTAAAGAAACTGGGAAAAAAATCCATTTACGGTAGTGTATTATTGGTTTATTAGTCATTTTCATCTGATAATCTTCTCCTGCATTGATTTTTTTCCCCTCTTAATTTTTACGCATGATTAGTTCACTTTATGTCTCTTCTTAATTTCAGTTAAATATACTCCTCAGTGGAGGTGGCTTGCTCAAGAGTTGAAACACGTAGATAGGGAGAAGACTCCTTGGCTTATTGTCCTGATGCATTCTCCAATTTACAATAGCAATGATGCTCATTTCATGGAGGGGGAGAGCATGAGAGTTGTTTTTGAGAGCTGGTTTTGTCACTATAAAGTCGATGTTGTTTTTGCTGGTCATGTGCATGCCTACGAAAGATCGGTTTGTCTTCATCGCACTATACCTTTTTTCTTTTTAACATTTACGTAGTGTGTCTATGCAAAGCTGACCGTCCATACAAGTTTATGACATTGGATTTTACTTGGGCAGATTATTTTTGTCAAACTGTCTCGCACTAAGTCTCATGGTTGCTTATTCTAGTAAAACCTGAAAGGTCGTTCACCCTTGTGTGATTCATTTTTGAGGCTCTTTATTTGCCCATTTCTTCATTACCGTTTTGTCTCTTAGTAGAAAGTTCCCATTCCCCTGGATTGTTATCATTTCACCTTGTGTTTATGTTGAGTTACCTGACGAGCTTGTCTACTTTCAGTACCGAATCTCAAACATACAATACAATGTATCGACTGGAGCTTCCTACCCTGTGCCAGACAAATCGGCTCCTGTTTACATTACTGTTGGAGATGGAGGAAATCAGGAAGGTCTGGCTTTAAGGTACAGCATAGCATGTTAGTTTGATTTTCCTAGTTCGTCCTATACGGTTTGATCTCCTCAGAATCTTCACTTGAACCGGTATTACATTTTTTGATATGCTTCGTTAAATTTGATGCCTCCGCAGATTTAGAGATCCCCAGCCAGATTATTCTGCTTTTCGGGAAGCCAGTTACGGACACTCCACCTTAGAGATAAGAAACAAAACACACGCGCTTTACCACTGGAATCGAAATGATGATGGCAAAAGAGTGCCAACAGATTCATTTGTGCTACACAATCAGTACTGGTAATTTCAGTAAACTGCATAATATCGGACTATCTGAGGTGGACCAATATTTCTTTCTTCGCCAGCATGTAGACAATCATAACCCAATTTTTGTTTCAAACCAGTTAGTGTCATTATATGGATCCATCAGCTTGAATATGCTTTGGCTTAAATTTAATCACCCCAAGTCATTTAAGTCATATTTCAGTAACTTCGTGCCAAGTTAAAATCGCTTGTTCCCTCAATATTGTGTCAGGTACCATTAGGATATAGTACCTGATTACGTTCTTAGCTCGGATCAGGGTTAAGAAAGCCCACCTCTTATTTCTTTCATTTATAAAAAAATGTGTTCAACCAAATGACTGGGGTGATGCAGGGGAAACAATCATCGAAGAAGAAAGCTGAAGAAGAACCATCTCCATTCAGTCATATCCAAAATGGCATACAGCCAGTGATAGTGATTTGCTTTCTTATGGACACGACGTCACCTTTCCCGAAGAGATACTAAAGGCCTACATGAACGAGTGATTGATGCTAATTTCAAGCCTTTTATCTCATATTCGAAAATAAAATGGCTTTTAGTATGATTCTTGTATTTGAGGTCGATGGAAAATTATATGCTTTTATAGCTCCACTATATCCTTCGTTGTATTCTCTCCTATTAACAAACAATTCACGTTTGCTAGGACGATTTATTTAATTGGAGCATGTGTGTCGATTAAGTAAATAAAGTGAAGCATCTTCTGCTGCATCACATTCTTCTAGTAGCAATTTTAGTTACCTTCGAAAATAAATGGATTCCCCTGTCTCGGTGTCAGTTTATACATGTCTATTTCATGACGGTGTCGTGCAAGTATTAGTCTTAGAAAAATTCACATGGATTTCTTGCATGGGTAGTCCATCATCCCCTACCTAAAACTGAAGTCAATAATATTAGATGTCCAAATTTAGAAACCTCAATTTTCTTAACTTGAAAACCTATCCAAAATCAATACCTCTCACCAAATTGAAAACCTCTCAATGGCGTGCGTAGGAATTTTCACGTCTCTTGCAATTTCGGGATGTTACTTATAGGAAGGACTTTCAAATATTTCTATTACTTAATTAAAGGCTTAATATGTGAGCCGCAGTTATCCTATTAGGCTTAACAGCTATAGTCAAAGTTATATCAAACCAACTTATCCGAGGTTATAACACACGACCTCGTTTCAAAATCATTAGATCATGTGGATATTATATTAGGGTATTTTGTTATTTAATCTTAGTCAACAATTGTCTTTAAAAAACGACCTCCTCTCGTGTATTTCAAATGCACTTGAGGATGTCAATTTTTGTAAAAAAAAAAAATAGTTGACCATGTCTATTTTTCTAAATATCCCATATTTATATTTTACAAGGGACTCCCTCCATATTTTGAGTATTTAATAATTCTTGATTTGGCATATTATCACATATAACATTGAAAAACCGATTATACATTATGGATTACATATAAGGCTAACCGAACTTAGCCATGGATCGAGCAACTGACGGGTTATATTTTATTTTAAATTTGATTAATTTACACCTGCTCCATAGTTTGTTTTTATCATTTGTTGTTGTTTCACGATCAGTCCAGTTCGTCCAAGGTAGTGTTTGTTAACATCATTGCTTTCATAATTACTGGAAATATACATACTTAATTATAAATTCAGAAAGGGATCAGCACGAAATGTACAAAAAGAAGTTGCCATAGTTTGCCATTTATTATTCCTATTATTATTGTTGGTGGAGGTGGCGTAATATTAAATCAAACTTTCAAAAATTTAATGTTTATCCCTCATTGTTGTTAATTGATATTAATCTCATTTGCATAAATATATAAATTCAAAATCAATTAGAATAAACAATTGTCTTGAATTTCTTCCATAAAATAATATGGATTGTGATTCCTTGGTTAAACTGACTTATCAAAATTAATGGGCACCATTAGGTACATATAGGATCGAAAATAACAATTTAGAGGGACAAATGAACTGTTATGTAAACTATGTCAAACAATATTAAGCTTAAGTTGTGTTAACAACTCAAATCAATATTTCAATCAGACTGAATGATTCGAGCTACTAGAAACGTGTTCTAAGTGCGGAAACTGCTCAAAATCACTTAGTGAGTATGATATAAAAAAAACAGCTCAAATTTATTCAACTCACTTATCAGCACATATGATAGTCTTAACAATACAAGTAAATGGTAATATATAAAGAGAGAAGAAGTTGTTTATGGAAGTTCGACGGCCAAGCTTCTACGTCTCTCCTTCTTCGATTTCCAGAAATATTTTATTTTAAGATTTGATCAGTACAACAATTTGTACAAACTCATTTCAGCTCAGTTCTACAACATTAATAAGCTGAAAATCATAGCACTCTTTTCTTCAACTTGATATGTTCAGAAACAAGCTTCTGACAGTTAAAAATGATTTTCACAATACAACAACACTCTCGTGTGTAAAAGATAAGTGAAAATACAAAGTGCACAATATTAATCTTTTATCGATCTGATTGGAAACCAAGTGTGTGCAAGAACAATTAAAAGATAAATCTTTTGAGAGATGCTGTGCTATTTGAATGTTTGATGCATGTGCTAAAGATTGATAAAGCAATAATAGTTTTTCGGAGAGCTTTTTAGTCTTAATTTCAATAACAATAAACATATCCGGTGCTCACAAAAGTACTGGATAGCTGACATTTATGAGGATATAGTCATGTGTCCTGATTGTTTTGTCAAAACAGTACATTTAGTTAATTTAGTGCATATACTTGATAAATAATTATCAATATTTTATTATTCTAGTTATAAAGTTTAGGGGAGTAGGTCGGCTCATAATTATGAAGTATCTGATTTGCTTTAGTCCAAGAACCGCGTCATCCCAACATCTTAGGTTACATGGTTCACATAAATCTGTGTAATTTTTTAAAAAATATAAAAAAATGAACCTTACTTGATTTTTTGTATAGGAAAAGTACATCATCCAAACATGTCGGATCATATTTTTTAATACGAGGTCTTTCTTAAAAAATTGTACCAGTTTTGCAACGACTCATTAGTTAAAGAGTGAGTCTCATGTGAGACCGTCTCACTGATCTTAATCTGTGAGACGGGTCAACCCTACCCATATTTACAATAAAAAATAATACTATTAGCATAAAAAGTAATACTTTTTCATGGATGACTCAAATAATAGATCCGTCTCATAAATACGATCCGTGAGACCGTCTCACACAAATTTGTGTGTTAGTTAAATATCTTTATTGTCTTTGTCTCACTTGCAGCGCAGTGAATCAATCAGAGATATCCGAGTAAGCTTATCCCCATATCGTTGTCTCACGTGCGGCATAGTGACGCAAGGAAAAATTATTTTTGAAATATTCAATTAAAATGACATCCTTAAAATTAATTTAATAATACATACTCATCCACATAAATATTTATACAAAATTATGTGAACGACTAAATTGCGTCCAGAAAAAAATAGTAAAGCTAATGTTTCTATTTAGAAATTTTCAATTATGAAATTTATCTCCTATAAATTAGGATAATTACCAAAATCAAAATATTTATGCCATTTGATAAAAACTAGAACAAACTTGTCCACGCTTTACACGTTCACAAAAACTCTTGTGAGACGGTTTCATAGGTCAATTTGTGATACAAATATTTTATTTGGGTCACCAATGAAAAATATAACTTTTTATTTCAAAAGTATTATGTTTTATTATAAATATAGACATAGGTGTCACGTCTCGCGAATAAATTCACGTTAATTTGAGCAAAGTGGAACACTAATTGCTTTGTTTGGTGGTCAATTATGGTTGTATATCCTTAAAAAAATATTAATTGCATATCTTCAATTGAATATTAATTGTATACAGAATAATAATTTTTTAAAGACAAATATAAATGCGAATTAATGATATCGAGAAATTGAAGAGCTCAAATTTTATTAATCAAAAATTGAGTTTCTCGGCAACTAAATAAATAATAAAAATATTATCAAATAAAATAAAATAATTATAACTTAAATTCGACTATAAGGGTTTTTATTTAATAGATTATAGTACTTCTAAATTTTTTTTACTATTTTCATTAATCAAGATGATTTTATAAATTTAATATTTNCAACAATTCAAATATCAATTTAATCCCTCCATAATTTATCAAATTTCACTTTAGTTTATCGATAATAATAAAAAAATGATACACACGTATGCGTGTGCATAGTAACTAATATATAATATAAAATAGATCGGATAATATTATGATGTACGGAACCAAACGGGCCCCACTTATTGTCGTTATTCGGACACTTTGTTGTTGATTTTTGTAATCATTCATCAACACATTTATAATCAGTTAATGCCATTTATTTTCTGTGAATTACACGGCTATATGGCGATTTCGAGCGGCTTGGCTTCGGCGGAGGACGAGGAGTCACCGGCGGTGCTGGAGGAGCCGTTTCTGCAGTATCAACAGCAGCGGCAGCAGGAGGAGTCGATGCGCCTTCGCCGATCGCAGTCTAATACGTCCTCTCAAGTCGCCATTGTCGGCTCCAATCTCTGTCCAATTGAAAGCCTTGATTACGAGTATTTTTTCTTGTTCATGTGCAATCTGTGTTTGTATGTGAACGTGGGTGCGTGTGTAGCATTAGTGTTTGTATGTGTATACTGCTGCGTGGTTAGAAGAGAAGTGTATTATGTATACGATACTCTACTTTTCAATTAATTTGGACGCTGACTCGAAGTTTGTGTGAGAGGATAAATATTAATAACTTTGCACTTTTTTACAAGTGTTTGACAGATATTTTCTTGATCTACTTGAAGCTGACTCAAAATTCTATGTTCTTTGTATTTTGAAATGATTTAATTTTCAGCTGCATCGGTTTTTGATGGAAATACGAGCATTTATTGTTCCGCTAGTTATAAAATGACGCGTGGTGAAACTATATGCTAGTGTCGATGCATGATCGACTTCAGTTTTTGTTCTATTATTCAATTTACATTTTTAAGGCAAAGGAATTTATGAAGTTTGTCAAGGGATATATTCTGTAAGAAGTTTGTATGCTCAAATTACCACGTTTCATGTTTNATATATGCACACATTCATACATTTATATAGACACACACACACACACACACACACACACATATTTATATAGCGTTAAACAACTAATCACGTAAAGATAATACAATCGAGTCAAAAATATGATTTTAAGGTGATTGTTTTTAAAAATGTATATTACATAACTTGTCTGTATCGGTTGAAGCTCTGGAACTACATACAGGGTTGATTTTTTCACTCATTATTTCCTATTATTTGCAAGAGGTTCCTGTCAATATTAATAATGAGAATGATCATTTCTGCGAACAACCACGGGTTCATGTTGGAATATCTATATTTCTTGTATTTAGGACTGACTACGGTTCCTTTGATTGTCATTATAATGAGGATTTTTTTTTTTCATTGTGATGTAAAGACCCTTCTGCAACATTTATTTAAGTTGTAAGTTTTGTATCATTATTCCATCGGTGAGGCTTCGTACATTTGACTTCATTTTTGGACTCAGCATTTCCATGTCTTGTCCCTGAAAGAGGGGCATGAAATTGTTGCTTTGTAGCCTAAATAAAGTTTATTGAGTCCACAAAAATTTAGCTTTATAGATATCATTTTATATTGCACTAAATGGTAGTGATTGCAGATCTTTGAATTTCTTCCCCCTTGTATCATGTGATTCCTTTCACATTGTTGTTTGTTTTTGAATTATTTTGTTCACACTAATACATCCTATCATAAAGGGAATATAATTTAAGAATCATTGACCTTGTCGTGTTGTTTGCCTATGCTCTTGATGATTTTATAGCCTTTATGGTCTAACTGAAATACTTGTACAGGATCATAGAGAACGATTTTTTCAAACAAGATTGGAGGAGCGGAGGGAAGACCCATATATTTCAATATATACTCATTAAATGGATATTTTGTTTTCTTATTGGAGTTATAGTCGGTCTGCTTGGGTTCTTCAACAACCTTGCTGTAGAAAATATAGCTGGAATTAAGTTCGTCGTTACCTCGAACATGATGTTGGCCAGAAAGTAAGAATCTTGGTACTTTATGTATGATGTTGGCCAGAAAGTTAGAATCTTGGTACTTGCTTTCGCATGAAGATTTTTCGTACTAAGCTTTGGTTTATCTAATAATATTTGATTCCAGAATGATAATTTTCTTCTTGTGAATATATCATTTTTTTAGCTTCATTGCTGCCTTTATTTGGCAGCCTCTAGATATTTAAAATGATGGAGGTTACTTCATGTTTTGCTTTTAAAACTTTTAAACTATAGCTATGTCATAGTTAATAATTTTCCATGGTATCTGGGTATTATTATTTTTGTTGGCTTCTCCCATGCCACCTCTGTCATGTTTTGTATTAGGGTTTTGCATCTGAACTAAAGTTTATATACTGATTTTGGGATCAGGTACACGGTGGCTTTCCTTGTATTTGCATCGTCAAATTTTGGATTGACATTGTTTGCATGCTTGATCACTGCTTTTATAGCACCTGAGGCTGCCGGTTCAGGAATACCAGAGGTTAAGGCTTATTTGAATGGTGTAGATGCACCAGCAATATTTTCGTTGCGAACTCTGATCATCAAGGTACCTTACCTCTTTTTCTCTCTCTATCTTCCTATTTCTCTGTGTCTCTCAGCAGGAGATTGTGTAATTGGAAATTTTTCAACTAACTCTGTGAGGATATCTGGATTTGATAGTTAAGTTGTCAAAATGAACTTTCTGTTAAGTGAAAGAAGGCTACAATTCAAATTGCTTAGGTGAAGTACCTAGATTGGCATCTCTTTAGTCCTTCAGATCAACACAAGTTAATATAAACTTGAATTGGTTGCCAAAAAAATAAAAACTTGGGCAATAATAACATGCCCTCCTCATAATAATATTCAAAGGGATGTGACGCTTATGTGTTACTGAAGTTTTTTCCGAAAGTTTTGCTATCCTGGCTGTTTGATCACAGTTTTGGCGGGATCCTTTTCCTGCACCCTTCAAGTATTGGACAGTTTCACCGAATGTACTTAGTAAACAATTATGATTGTTCACAACTTGCCCTATTACAAAGAAACACTCTTTTCCAGTTAAATGCATCATCCTCGAACATTGTTGGTAACACTCTTCAGCCAGTTTGCAGAAAAGTTGTGACATAGCCTTAAACGTTTGGTCCAAGCTCTTTCATCCAGTTTGACTTTGAATTTGAAATATTACTTCGATAGAAATTATATTGACATTCTTCCAAATTTGTGCCAATGCGTTGGATATTGAGTACCAAATGCAGCCTGCTCCTGGGTGTAAGTAAAGATATAATGTTTTCAAGTTTCAGGCTAGACTTACGTTTCCCCCCTCTATGAGTTTCGAAAAGTTCTATAAGCACGTGTTTTCAACAATTATGCTTTCTGCTTCTTAGCTATTACTGTCATTCATTGAGATTCAGAACGACATTTTTCTGCTTATTTAGTTGGTTAAGCTTCCCTATGACTTCTCACCCCTCTGTACCAATTGAGCCGCAATCCTCCAGTTCCATGCCATCTTTCTTTTCTAATCTTTCTGTGCGACCCTAAAGATTCAACCCATCCTTATTGTCAAGAGAAGGAGACCATACGTGTTATTGAAGTTGCCATTCTATCATCATCAATAACCTTACAGAGTTTATAATCAAGCTTATCTCTCTTCATCGTGCTGAGTTTGAAAAATAGAGATGCTGTTGTCTCCAAATCACCTAACTTTTTCTCGATTACTCCATTCTTAGTTAATTTTACACCCTCTTCATTTTTAAAGTATACTATTTACTTCTTATTTTGACCCTACTGGATCTCATGATCGAATTTCAATACGACTGCAAAATACTTTAAAATGAAGAAGGTGCTAATTCAAATTAGTGTCGAATGACGTGCAAATCACTTTGACCATGTTCCATAACTTAATTGGGCCCAGCTGGGCTATGTTCAATAATGCCAACTCAATTCTAGAAGTAGCTTTTGAAAGTTTTCTGAAAAGTAATTTTTATTTTGAAATTTTTGGAGCTGATGTAATGTTTGTTATTTGATAATGTGTTTGGTTTATATTTAAATGTGAGATATTAATAAAATTTGAAATATGGGATGTATATTTTTTAGGAATGATATGGTGAGAGTGAGTGCAAGTTGATTTTCAGAGATATGAAACCAAAGAGTTGGATTTTGTGGAAAATAATCTCTATTGAAAAGCCAAAAAAATGGAAACTGAGATTTTTTTTTATCTGTATGATTAAATTGCACTTCAAAAGTGAATAGAAACTCTTTGTGTAGATTGCTAATTGCTTGAGATTCATAGTCAGTATTCTTAAGTTCTTATTTTGAAAAGTCTTACATGTGTACAGATTGTTGGAAGCATATGTGCTGTGTCATCGTCTCTTAACATTGGAAAGGCAGGGCCAATGGTTCATACAGGTGCCATCGTAGCTGCAATAATAGGTCAGGGTGGGTCAGATAAGTTTAGGTTGACCTGGAAGTGGTTACGGGTTTTCAATAATGATCGAGACAGGCGAGATCTTGTTACATGCGGATCTGCTGCAGGAATAGCTGCTGCATTTCGTGCTCCAGTTGGTGGTTTGTTGTTCGCTCTTGAGGAATTGGCATCTTGGTATTACTTGACTTATGTCCTTTAGGGTTTCCCAAGTTTCCCTTATAGTTTTGCCTTATTAGCTTTAAAATTGATGTCATACGGTTGAGTTGGTCTATATACTTCTATATCTCTGAAAGATGCAATCATGCAACGCATTCTGATTATATGGCACACATGTTATCTATCTCGCAAGTGCTACTTATTGAATTAAAGATTTTCAGAACATTAGGTAAGAGAGGATAAGAAAAGTTTGATAAGAATTGATGGTTTGTTTTTCTTGTTTAAGCTCCTCTAGGTGGAATTTTGTATTGTTGTTCGTGGTATTCTTAACATTCATTTTTAATTGGTTGATGATGCTACTTTAGCATGTATCTGATGTCATGTTTCTATGTGTGTGGTAAATTCTATCTGTATTTCCTCAGTCAATTTAACATTTACGATAATTCAGGTATTAATTGTGCAGATAATGGAAAGAAATGTAGCAATTTTATCTTTTATTTGGTATCTTATTCTTATTGGAAGTTCTAATCTTACCAAAACTTAAAATATCAGATTTTCCCCTAAAGTTGCTCACTGCTGTTTTACTGAGACTTTGAGGTGCCTTGTTCCTTACTTCCTGAGTATAAACTGTATATGAGGATCACATAAACGAGTTTGTATTTGTGAACTTATGATCCATATTTATAGTGTAAAATCTTCCTATTTTTAGTAAACGTAGTCTTATCATTAGGCTCCCATGTCTTAGTTCCGTTATATCTGAACATGTCAGTACTACGTACTAAGTAAATACTTATTGGAAAACAGTTATTGTGAAACGATGTTTATTTTGGTTTACATATGTGCCACTTGTCATTACTTGTCATCATGGAG
The DNA here is from genome assembly GCF_012295235.1 of Primulina huaijiensis. Lineage (NCBI taxonomy): Eukaryota > Viridiplantae > Streptophyta > Magnoliopsida > Lamiales > Gesneriaceae > Primulina > Primulina huaijiensis. The sequence goes on from NC_133307.1 coordinate 28,675,312, forward strand.
TCACTAAATGGCTGATCATAGTCGACCATTCATCCTCCAACCTTAAGCATTTGCTTCCGCCTTGAGCATGGTCTTCATTGGTTAAGTTGGTTCTGCCAGTGTGCCAACTCTTTCCATTCCTACCAGCGACATCATCCATATTGGTTATCTTGTTTCTGTCTTTACCTGTTTTCTTTTGTTTGACAGTTCTTTAACCTCTTTTCTTTTGTTTGACTAGTCCGTACTGGTTAAGTTGTCTATACTTGGTATCATCATTCTTTTGGTCGACTTAACTGCCTCCGTTTAATTTTTTCTTTAATCATAGACTTTAAATCAATTATTTTGAGAACTTTGGGCCTAGATTAATTTAGCAATCATCCATTACCTTCGAATGATAAATTAGCTAATATTCAAAATTTTGGTACATATCCTTTTAGCAATTTGGTGACACTAAGCCTTATCTGATGTGCAAGTGAGAAAAAATGGTTTCTTAAGCTATGATGAGTCCATGACGAATATGTGGACATAACAATTAAGAAAGTGGTATATGTAATAGTAAACAATGTGTGGTTCTGAGAATGTATTGTATACTGTGCTACTAAGATTAGTTATACTCGACTTTCTCTGCAGGTGGAGAAGTGCTCTGCTGTGGAGAGCTTTCTTTACTACAGCTGTTGTTGCAATTGTCCTTCGAGCTCTGATTGATGTCTGTTTGAGGGGTGAATGTGGATTATTTGGTAAAGGGGGTCTTATAATGTTTGATGTCACCTCAGCAAATATATCCTATCAACTGAGGGATGTACCTCCCGTTCTTCTTCTTGGAGTTATTGGAGGCATTGTTGGAAGTTTCTACAATCTTTTACTCGATAAAATTCTCCGAATATATAATATGATAAATGGGTATGTCTTTGCTTTTGGTTATTGATTTTCTTGATAGTGAGGTGATTAAATGTCCTTTTTAATCCACTAACCTATGCGCATGGGGATTTGTGATGGTTTCTTCTTTGTCTGTGCCAGGAAGGGAATCGCTTACAAGATAATTTTAGCGTGCTCTATCTCCATTTTCACTTCTTGTCTTCTATTTGGATTGCCATGGCTTGCATATTGTCGTCCATGCCCATCTGATACTTCAGAGCCCTGTCCAACAATTGGCCGTTCTGGAAATTACAAGAAATTTCAATGCCAGCCTGGTCACTACAATGATCTTGCCAGCCTCTTTTTCAATACAAATGATGATGCTATCAAAAATCTCTTCAGCAAAAACACAGACTCTGAGTTTCATCTTGCATCGATGTTTATTTTCTTTGTCACATGCTATTTCCTCAGCATTTTCAGTTATGGTATTGTGGCTCCTGCAGGCCTCTTTGTGCCAGTTATTGTGACAGGTGCAGCTTATGGACGATTTGTTGGAATGTTAGTTGGTTCTAACTCGAATCTCAACCATGGCCTCTTCGCAGTTCTTGGTTCTGCTTCTCTTCTTGGGGGGACTATGAGGACAACAGTTTCCTTATGTGTAATTATTCTTGAACTCACAAATAATTTATTACTGCTACCACTTAGTATGCTTGTTCTTCTCATCTCCAAGACTGTTGCCGATGCATTCAATGGAAATATATATGACCTCATTGTGACATCAAAGGGTTTTCCTTACTTAGAATCTTATGCTGAGCCATATATGAGGCAATTGACAGTTGGTGATGTGGTTACTGGCCCTCTTCGTATCTTCCATGGAATCGAGAAAGTAAGTAATATAGTCCATATCCTCAAAACCACGAGGCACAATGGATTTCCAGTGGTAGATGAGCCCCCCCTCTCTGTTTCTCCAGTTCTATCTGGTTTAATCCTTCGTGCTCATCTCATCACTTTATTAAAAATGAAGATTTTCTTGCAAACCCCGGCACTTGTTGGCTCAGATGCTTCTACACGGTTTTCAGCTGATGATTTTTCGAAGGGATTGGGCCATGGTGACAAAATTGAAGATGTAGATTTGTCCGAGGAAGAGATGGAAATGTTCATAGACTTGCACCCCTTTACTAACACATCACCCTACACTGTTGTAGAGACTATGTTGTTAGCTAAGGCTTTCATTCTTTTTCGTCAAGTTGGTTTGAGGCACCTGTTGGTTATTCCCAAGACTTCTGACGTAAGACATTTTTATTTTATAACCGATACACCATTATATTGATCCTTTTTCTCTTTTCTGGTAACTGTAAACAATATTATTTCTCAGTAATTTTGGTCTTTATGTTGCCCATTTTCCTTGCCAGGTAGTTTAAAAAACATCAGTTGAACATTTATGAGTATGAACATATTTGCCTTCATGCTAAACGTCGTTTCTCCAGCCTTATTAGAATGCTATTTATTTTATTTTGCAGAGAGTTCCTGTTGTTGGTATATTGACGAGGCATGACTTCATGCCAGAACACATCCTTAATTTATACCCACATTTGTTGACCGGCAGATGGAAAAGATTGATATTTCAGTTCCCTCAGTCACACAAGCTTATCTAGAGAATTGCAGCTAAACCGTTGAGTGTTTTTAAAGCTCTATGAACCACCTTGGCTTCGAACCAAACGATGCATCGATTCTCTTCTTTTTCTTTGATTCAAGAGCAGCATAAGGACCTTCATTCTTCATCAGTTGGCCTGGTATGCATTCAGGTCTGGCAAAGATGCAAGTTTTCTAACTGTGAACTTGGAACTATAAATTTTTCACAGTTTCATTTACTAAAATAAATTGACGCCTTTCACCTTTATTATACTAGAAGATATGTACAAATTAAAGATGATACTAGGAGAAAAATTATTATCTTACTCTCACTATTTTTTATTTTTCAACCATTGATTCAATCTACGATATCTCGATAAAGTTCGGATTTTATTTTTTGTTTGAGTTCTTGAATACTAATATAATTGAGTTGTTTTAGGTTTCATATATATACGTAAAAGCATATAGTGTTGCAATATTCATGCTAAATATAAAAATATTTATTAATGTGATCTGAGAACCATATTCTTACTATTACTGTGACATTTTTTTTAAAATCACAAACCATAAAATTGTAGAAATAATATGGTCAGAACGTGAGTGTTCAAAAAATAATAAAAAAAAACAAATACATCAATTATAAATTTTATTTACAACAACCATTATTTCAAATTTTAATGATATATTTTGAAGTTTTACAGTCCTATATATAAATCACGTCCTTGAAAAATTAGTTAATAAGTATTCATCAGTGAAAATTTGACGTGACATAAAACACGAGGACAACTTAATATTTTTAAAAACTTTTATTTTACGAGAAAAAAATATTTAAAAACATAACAAAATTTTAAATTTCTTATAAATCATTTTAACTAACTTAGATGTAAGAGTAATTTGTTTCACGTGAAAATAATTTGAATTCATTTCGACTCTTCTTTTTCTATCATTTTGATGTATATAAGAGTAATTGTTTCAAAACTTGTGACAAATAACCAAAAGAAATTAAAATAATGAGTCGAAAATAAAAAAAACATGCACTACAACTATGTATTACACAACCATTTGCACAAGATTTTGGTTTTAATTATGGATGAACAACAAATATCTTTTAATAAACAAAATATGTAAATTTAGAAGATGAAAGACGGTGGAGAGTGATTGCTTGTGCCAAGATGTTGCATGGACAAAGAGCGGCTCTCGACAGATTTTTAGGCAAAAAAGAACATGAATGAACTGATTTCACATCAGAACGAGAGAGATTTAGAGAATGTGTAGGTTTGGAACTGTACAACTGAAGATGACTTAAAATATTTGATAGATATTATTCATATCAACAAGGTACATCTTCTATTCGGGAGCTTATCACATAAGAATTATAAAGTTAAGCGTGCTCGATTATAAAAGTGAATTTGATAAATATTTCATAATTTGATTCGATATAAGAATAATGAATTCGATTATAGGATTTATCTGTTAGAAATTTACTATGATGAAGTCATAATTTTATGAATTAGTTGCTCCTTATAACAAAAATTATTCGATAAAACTCTAAAGAGTTAACTAAAATTATAATGTCTAGCTATACAAAAAACACGTTCCTTCAATTTTATGTATTTTAGTAATAATGTAAATTATGATCTCTATTATATAATGTATTTTTAGTATTTTATGATTCAACGAATTAATGATCATTGTCTTATCTATGTTATAGTTTTATTAGACCTCGTTTGTTAATGAATCTAGCACGTTCTGTGCTATTTTTAGCAAGCCTTTTATATATAAGCTTGTAGATGGGCAGGACTGGGGGCAGACCCTGTCTCCCACCTTAAATCACGTCTACTTTGTGCAGATTCTAAGCCAGACTTCTTTAACACTCATGAATAAGCAATTGTGTAATAAGATCTTCGTGCATGATAATAATATTTTAAGCAGTTTTCAATTCCTTTTGGATCCATGGCCTCATATATGTGTTGAAAAGTTATATAATTTTTACTCACTGTTGTACGAATGCAAGAGTTGAACTTTTGACAGGTGGAATATGTATGTCGCTGCTCGATTATCAAACAAGTTATTTGATTCAACTTTCAGTTACACCTTTACCTGTATAATAAATATGGTTTAGATGAATAATTTTAGTAAGTTCCAGAACAATCCCATATGGATGGGATAATTATGCTGCCAGTGTTTTAAATGTTGCCGTCATTCTGGTCCATGAGAAGGCAAATTATTCTTCGATCCCATCTCAGGTTTTTGACAAATCACAACCACTCGATCATTACTGGAATCAAACTCCCTGAAGTTAGCCACCCTCCCCAACTCTTCTACCTCCTCAATCACGAGATCGAGCCTCGCTACTGCCTCCACCAATAAGGAGGCAAAGGCAGCAAATGGAAGTGCCTCCGAGAACTCAAGGCTCGTGACTGAAATCTTGCTCAAGGTTGGCCTCAACATCTTTTTCTCAGCCTCCTTCCCTTGTTCCCTTACCCTTTGTGACTTCCACTTGAGCAATGCTGATGTATCGGTTTTTACGCTCGATAGCGAGGCTCCGTAGTTTTGGGAAGAATTTTCTCTGGCAGTGGCCGCTGCCAAGGCATACATATTGGTTTTGGCGTTGGTGGCTTTGGATCCGAGAAAGAGCCTCGGCTGGGATTTTAAGGCTGTATCCAAGTCTTGCAGGGCCTGGTGTAGGTGGTCGGATAGAATCTCAGGGGAGCATTGGCGGTGGTTTTTTATACTTTCAGCTAGTTCCATTAATGCTTTGGTTACTTCTGCAGCTACTCGAATGCATGGATCTTTGAAAAGAGCTCGAACAGACTTGGGAGTCTGAGAATTATGCAAGTTATGAATTAGCGAATAATAGGTAGAGAATATATATTACATTAAAATGTAGCACATGTGAACAAAAACTAGAGGAGTTCGATCAGAAAAAAATTTCAATGCTCGAGTTTGAACTTGAACTTGATGGATCAGTACTTTCCGAGCTTGCATTTGATTTGAGTAAAACTCAAGAAGTTCAATTTTTTTAACTAAAGCTTGATATTTGTTTGGAGAATTGCGAAAGTATTATTGAACTTTTATAAAAATTTGTCAGGACAAACAATTTATCTTAAAATTGCGATGTAAGAAATATTTAAAAACGATGGTTATTCCAGCTGCTTTTTTAGCTGAGACATTAGTGCTTCATCTCTTCTCGAGGTTATCAAGCTTGACTCCTACCGAGCTACGTACTCTCGATCTCGGCTCGGATACAGCTCAAGGTAGCATAACGAGTTGCCAAATAAACATCATTTTTGGTAGGCATACTTTGGGAATACCCAATATTTTGATATTGTCCAACAAAATGCTACTAAGGATGCTTCGAATCAAAATAATGACCTGAATCTGAGTTTGAATGCATCCATGTAAAGCTACGACTGTATAACCGAAATGACGAAGAACGTCTCCCAATTTGACATACTGCTGCCATGGTAACCTGTAACAGTGTATTGAGTGTGGTGGCTCCCAACTAGCGTGTAATGCCTATACTTTAATGAAGAAAACAATCAAGAAAGATGAACAAGACAATTAAGTACATGTTGCTTCTTCGTTTTTTTTTTTTTCCTTTTTCTGAAGCGCTTATAGCTTTAGATTAATGTGTACATGTACCAGTGTCTCGTCAGTGGATTTTGAATCCAGAACAGCTTTATAACCCTTGTATATAGGATCTTCCAATGATTTTTCTTTGTCTTCATCTATCGTATCATTGCTGAAATATTCATTGACACATGCTGAAAATGGATAAGAAAAACTTTAATCTTTTTCATCCCTTAAACTCAAATAATCTATAATTTAGATCAGTAGCCTAAATATCATATATTGAAGACTTTACAAAAGTGGTGATTGTGGAGAAGTAGCTCTGATGTTAATGGATCGGATCTTTGTTTCTGTACCAAAATCTATGGTGTTAGCATAATTTTATGCCAGACACGTACCTTCAATCGAATTTGCCAACCCCTGAAGCTTAGAAACAGTGGAATTGTGGAGATCTTGGCCGGACCAATTCGGGAAAATGAGGAGGCTCATCAAGAGACAGATTCCACAGCCAATGGCGATTGTGTAAAATCTTTCGTGGGCTATCTTTAACACATTATGAACTCGATAGCTGGAGACAGTAATCAGATTGAAGGTCAACAGAAATATCACAACTCCGTAATCGTAATTTTTCTTTATGTACGGGAAAAATCTCATGTACGTAGCTGCTGCTCCTGTTATCATGAACAAAGTAATTTCAATCAGTTTCTACTTTAACGATCGGTTGGTTTAAAATAAATTCCAATTTTTTATGCACAAATGTTTTGTGAAGTTACACACTCAAGTAGGGATGCTACATCACTGGACCGGACCGGATTAAAATGGCTTCGGATCCACTTTCAACAACCCAATCCGATTCAACATTAGTGTCGGATTTGGTTCAACTGGGAACCAATATAATCGATTTCAAAATTGAATCAGACCAGTCCTGGATTGATCCAATTTGATACATATTAGCATCCCTATACACTCAAGATTTTGCAATAACAAACATAAGGGAACTTGGGGTTTTCAGCAAGAGCACCAATCCAAAATACTAGTACTTTAGATAGAAGAAGTTGTCTAACTGAACTTATTAAACTTGTACAATGACTAGTTATATCTTTCATAACCTAATTTAGATCACATGGTATTGCAATCAAACCGCATGAACTTGTACGATGCATACCTATAACAAAAACCGCGGTCCCGATGAAGATAGCTCGATACACATGTCCCGTTTTTTGGGCAATATACTCGATCAAGAAAGCCAGTGATCCAGCTAAAAATGTGCCAAGCCCTCTATTCAAGCCTTTGCACAATGTTGCCCCTACGTACACCATAATTAATTATGCATCATCAAACTTTAATAACATACTATCTAACTCACTTGCAATAAATCTTCCCACATATAAAAAAATAGAAAGAAAGTAAAAGACTAACCAGCAGTGAACTCAAGCACGACAACAACAGTCATAACAGCCCAAATGGCATTTTGTCCAATTCCTTCAAACAATGGTTCCATCAAATACAACAGTGTAACTAATGTTAAAGAAAAACCCACTTTAAATGAGTGAAAAACCCGGCGTGGATCTTCTCGGCCGACTTGACATATCGTTTGCATTGTCGAACCTGCAAATATTTTCACTTTCTCAAGTGCTAAAATATTGGTTGTATATTTCTTCAAGGCATTAACCTTGGCTGTCCACTCGTTAAGATTTTCGATTCCCATTGCAGTTAGATATATTTAGGATTGTGAAAAAAACGCAGAGTATGTATATGCAAGCAAGTTTAGTAATTTGAAATGGGAACACAATCTCAAGTTAGACCATGAGGCTATATACAGGAGAGAGGACAGTAGTATAGAAAATATTTCATGGCTCCAATTTTGGCAAATAAACTATTATATGGAAGAAAGGTTTGAGAAGAGATTTGGAAAATGTCCAAATTCACCTTTTTGTGTTGCATCTCACATTTCATGTACCTATTTATACGGAGGAAAACAATTATTTTTCACACATCGTAAAAAATCATTAAAAAACTAAAATTTGTCAATATAAATAAATGCGATAATATTTGGGTTTGATAAATATTATAGGAGGGAAAATAATTGCTTCCCTCCATATAAAAAATGACATCAATTAGAAATGTCAGGATAACTAATCTAATATGTTTTTTTATTCTCACATTTATTTTATCTATTTTTCCCTCCTCCAATATTTATCCAACCCAAATATTCTCATATTTGTTATTGTCACTATAAATAACATACACGACACTTTTAGTTGTCATTATAAATGATTTTAACTGACATATAAATTTATCATTATTATTATGATAACAAGACATGTATAAATGTATTTAAAACATGAGTTTTCCTGACATTTAAAATTGTCATTATATGAATAATTAGTAACACGTATGAAGTTGTCATTAACATCTTATAATGACATTAAAAAATGTCAGGAAGTTTAAGACGACATGGGAATAGAGTACATTTGTTGGAGGTGTCACTAAAACTTAAATGTCACTAAATATTTAATATGATGACATTTATAAATGTCACCATAAGCATTTATTCTTGTAGTGTTAAAATTGTATATTTAATATACCCATGATTAATATTATACATAAAATCAGTCAACTCCTCAAATAATGAATAAAACATAGAACAAGTGTAATTGGAAAATTGCACTTAAAACCCACATTTTATGCACAAATATAACTTCTCATGTATCGTATAGCTTTATCATTTTTGTATCACATGTGCCTCTACTGGCCCCTTGTCTCGATAAATAAAATTATTTTCTACCGAAAAATATTATTCATCTACATACATACATGAAATAATTAACGAAATATAATTTGTAAAATGAGATTTTCCTTACATTGGAATTAAAAATAAATATTTGAATTTTAGCATTCACGTGTCATTTTTTCTTTTAGGTTCTCTTTTCGTTGATATATTCACATGAAATCCGGATACAAGAAACAAGTTTGGGGTACTCAGACTTGCTTGCTTGCTTGCTTGCTTGCCTACCACAACTAAATGTTGCAACCATATATACCAAGAGTGAGTTTCACGTGAGACCGTCTCACGGATCAAGATCCGTGAGACGGGTTAACCATAACCATATTCACAATATAAAGTAATACTCTTAGCATAAAAAGTAATACTTTTTCATGGATAACCCAAATAAGATATCCGTCTCACAAATACGACCCGTGAGACCGTCTCACACAAATTTTTGGCATATACCAAATATAGAGGTTGATATCTCTCTCTGTGTGTGTGTGTTTTTGTTCCGCTAGCTGTATGGTTTGTCAAAAGCATCACATAATTGCTTGTGGACTGTTCCTGATTCTTGTGTTATTATAGGACTACATTTCTTTCTCTTCCCTCACCATTCCTCTGATCGAGGGCGGTATTATAATATCTGCTTTTTTCTTCGATTAATATATGAAATTAATTTTATTTTTAAAAAATGAAAAAATTTCTTTTTAAAATATGATCCTAATATTTTTTTTGAAAAAAATCGGTTCGGTCATTGTTCATCCAAAATTGGGAAGTTTGACGGTTGATATTCGCAAATCACAAGTCGTTCAAATAACACCTTCGGTCATTGTATATACAAAATTTGGAAGTTTGATATTCGCAAATTACAAGTTGTATTTCAAATAACACCCAGAATTATCGAGCTACTCTCAACATCATTAGATCACATGAGTTTATCACATAAAATACCTTCACATAATAGATGAATAAATACTTCAAGTATAGAAGAGAAAAATATAGTATCATCATTGTACAATATTTCCTCGATCGAGTCTTTTTAAAATAAGCAAAATATGTTTTATGATCATTCGAGATTTTAGTGGATTTTTTTAGGTCCAGTAAAAACCCTGAACGGTGTACGGGGCTAGCCACCAATCTATTATATGGTGCAATATAGTAACAATTTTTTTAAAGAAAAAACAATTGATTATTTCATTGCGTCCCATCTTTGGTTCTATTTATTCGAGGAATCCCCTTTCTCGATCTCACAGAGATTATATTTTGCATACTATCCTCATCCCCACTTCAAATATCCTTTGTGTTGGCCAAATTTTTATTTTTGTGTTATAAATTGACAATTTAGTTGATTTTTTCTTATTTTTAGTAAATTAATTAATAGTTTAAATTCCTAAAATAAGTCCTCTAAAACTTTTATTTGCTCAAAATAGTAGAGTTAATTTAATGATAATATTAAACATAAAAAATACACAAAACAAATATTTAAAATATAATTCACTAAACTAATTGATTCTTTTATTTTCATTTAATTTATTTACGTTTAAATCCAATTTTTCGAATCAAGTGAATGTTTCAATCTTTCATTCAATATTTTATTACTTTTTTTTATCGAAATTTTAAATGTTTTAATTTTTTTTATTAATCACAAAATCTTATATAGAATAAACATGAATAGTAACAAAATTTTATTTTATAAAACATATTATATATCGAATTTATAGTTAATATATTTGCATATAAAATTCTTAAGAATAAAAAATAGACATAAATTAATTTTAATATTTAGTGTTTGATATAGTTCAAAGTAAACTTTTTTTGGGTTACAAAATTATACGATTAAATACCGGAGGAAGTGTTATATATTTTGTTAAAAATAATATAAAATAATGGAAGAATCTTATTTTGTATTTTATCCCATTTTTTAATAAAATTTTGATAAATAAAAATTTTGCACACCCTAATATTTTCATGTATATGGTAAAAAAATATTAACCCATATTTTAATATTCATATGGAAGTTTGGAAAAAATATGTATAACATTAAAATTTAGAGTTAAAAGTAAGTTTTTTTTTATTTTTTATTTTATCATATATGAAAAAAATGAGAAATTTTAAAATATAAAATGTTAATTGTTGATATGGAAAAAATCTTGCATTTGAGTTTTTTAAAATGAATCAAAATTTTACATAGTAATTAGGAAAGTGATTATAAGTTTAAACTTGCCAAAGAGTAAATTGTAAGTAGGTATTATCATCATCATCATTTAAAAAATGGAGTCATTCAGATCCTAATCAACTCATATATAGCCGACCGTCCAATAATTATATACGCCGTCGCAAATTTGTGGTCAAATATTTATTGTAAATGGTCGTTGATTATTCTAATCGACTTATTTATCGCAAGTTGTCGAACGATTTTTTTTATTTTTTAAATATTTTGTGGAAGCAGCTACAATTTGGAGTATTAAACCTAGACCTCGTCCTTGTATTGGGACGCAAATGTTACTAGGCCAAAAATCCATGTCAAGTTTTTTCAATTTTTTTATACAACGCTTATGTGTATATGATGTTATAAAAATTTAAATGCAACGTCCTCTAAATAAAATTGATTATTCACTTAAAAAAATATATATTTTTTTTGTATTTTTTAACCTCACATTTTGCTTCTGTTTTTGCTCGATTTGATTTAAATTTGAAGTTGGTTTGATGCTAATTCTGATTCTTCAAAAGAGATTTTAGTATTTTTATAAATAAGTAGAAATTTTTCTGGACACTCTTATTCCGACCAATATTTTTGTCTAATCTAAAATTACCATTTATACAACATCAAACTCTATCTTTCGCAAAAATTTTAATAGGTGTATGTTGGTATTTTGTTAAAAAAAAAAAAAAAAAAAACTAGTAGTATGCCAAATATTTCACCTTAAAAATTTAATCACTTGTCTAAAAGTTTAATCTTCACATTCTATAAATCTAATCACTTTTTTCCTCACTTCTTCACATTCTATAAATCTAATCACTTGTCTAAAAGTTTAATCTTTTGCAAATACTCATGTATTGAGATGTAAGTTACTGAAATTAATTAACTTTTGTCTACTGATTATATAAAATTCAAACCTGTACACAGGAAAATAACACTTGAAATTACATAATTAATTAGTCTCAATATGATCGAGAGACTATTATCAAATTATCATACCCTTGCGAACACACACAAAATATTGTGATCACTAACGATCAACAATGCTTGGTGCAGAAGCAACGGCGGCAGAATCCTCGTTAGTCTCCGACTCCACCCAAGAAGCCCTCGGAGTAGCAAACCCACGCGAAATCGGTGCTGCTCACGCACACTTCTCTGAAGCGATAGCTGGAGACGAACACACCCTAACGTCTCCCACCTTTGGCCCTAAACCTCCAACATTTCATCAATCGGTTAGCCAAAAACATTGTCGAATTACACCAACGTCTATCCGTAATAGCACTTCTCTTATGAATATGTAGTACTTCTCTACGCGTGTGTCTTGTATGATATAGTACAGTTAGTATTATATGTTAAATATAAATAATAGATTTTTATTTTTCAAATAATTAGTTTAGTTATGATTTCTATATACAAAATATAATTTTCTCAACTTTGGTTTAATTATAATTTTTTACATCTAAAATAATATAAATAAATTGAAAAGTTATTTATGTAATAGTTAGTTTAGAAAATTATGGAAAATTTAAATGAGAAATGCTTAAAACTATTAATATGCATAAAATCAAATCTTCATATCTATACAATATAAGGACAATTTTGAAAAAAATAATTTTGGTGTCCCTCTAATATGCTCAACTATTATATATAATATCAATTACATGTTTCACTGTATAGGAAAATAGCAATTTTTGTTCATTAATCTGACCTAAATTTATTTTGATCACATATATATGTTTGATTTTTTGAGATTTTGGTCATCATGTTATCAAGTAAAAATTTGGTCTTATTCTTGTATTTTTAAATTTGGACAATTTTATTAATTATTCGTGGAATGTTGATGTGACAGTATACGTACATCAACATCATATCAGTGTCACATCGATTCTACAACAGCGTCAAGTCAAAAAAATATTAAAACTAAAAAAAGCGATGGGCGGAGACTAAAATTTTAAAACATACATAACAAAAATAACAAAATGACAAATATATATATACGAACATTCGTAAACATGGGCTAGACGTGGTTATTTATTAGAAGACTTCTCAAGTTCCAATTCATAACATGAGTATGAAACTACAATAAATTGACGTGGGTTATTTATTAGAAGACTTTTCAAGTTCCAAATTTAGTCTTATTTCGCATTTTTTTTTCACTACAATTTTAGTCATTTTCCGATGTAGTAGCGATGTATCAATTATCATTGATATGGTGCTAACATAGAAGCGCTAATGTGTGCAGCTTCACATCAATATTCCGAAAAAAATGATTAAAATTTTTAAAAAATGAAAGATATAGAACATATAATGAAATTTGCTAATATTGAAAACCAAAATCGTAAAGAGTTAAAAGTCTAGAAATATTAAAACTAAAATTTTGGGGATTCTACTTTCCCATCTACTACACAAATTCAATTCGAAATTAAAGGCCGTTAATAATAAAACCTTCTTCCCTAATCTGATAGTGAAACAAACAAATATTTTCACATTTGTAGTGACTTTGGCCTAAAATTGCAACTCTTCAAGTCCTACACCATCGACACCTTTCATGAATTTCCAAACCCCACTTTGTTAATGATACCAGGCACCTTTCATATTCTTCGGTAGAAGACAAATGAGTGTTAGCAAACGTGTCAAGATATTGAAGCCCTATAGCTGCCACATTATCCAAAGCATTTAATATAATATTAAGTGATTGTTTTTTTAAACATTTTTCTCTCTAATTCTCTCACTTTTTGTTTCTGCATAATATAATCATCACTTGAAATCAAACAAATTACGAGAACACCAATATTATAATGAGTTTAACCATCACAAATATGATTATTATTACACCTCATAATTAAATAGTCTCCACGCAAGAGACTATTAACTAATTGCATGGCTAGCAACCTTAAAACCCATCACCAAATCAAGACAAACATTTAGTAATTAATTATTATAAGTATTATAAGACGAGATTAAGGTTTAACAAGGAATTAAGCAGAAGCAACGGCGACGGAATCCTCGGCAATCTCCACTGGGAAAACCTTCGCTGTGGCAAACTGATGCGCAGTTGGTATTGCTCAGGCAAGGTCCCTTGAAACGTAGACTCTTCGACTCGCATAATCTCGCCTCTCCCACCATTGGCCCTATCCCTGATTTCAACGTTATATCAATCGGTTAGTAAAATATATTATCAAATAACCCGAAAATAGAAGTTAGTTTTTTCAAACTTGATAAATAAGGCCTCGTTCGCATCCCATCGGTGAATATATATCCCCGATGAGCCCTGCCACTCACCACCACAAAACATGAGGTGGCCCCTCGTATTTTAAAGGATCAGTAGATCATCTGATGTAGCATAGAAAATTATTATATCCGGCATATGATAAAAAAACGTGAAGTAATATGCACGAGGTGATAATAAAAATGATTAAAACTTGTGACGAAAATAGTGTCGCAATTAGTTGCAAAAATGTAAGATTGCGAGCTTTGTTAGGAAGCAAGAAAACTAACCCATGAGCATGACAAGCATGAACACCAAGAAAACATGAGCAAAACGCCCCATTTCTCCCACCTAAAGTACTGGTGAATTGCTGTGAGCTGTTTGTGGTGTTTAAAGTGGAGTGCTAGGTTTGGCTAGATAAGGCGCATTTATAAGGTTTTGAGGCTCGGGTGGGGTTGAGATATTTGAGAGTGCATTTATTTGGGCATATTCCTCATTATTTATTTTGCGCGTAAAACATATTTTGGTACAAACTTTATTTGTACATAAATTGATTTAATAATTTATACATCATCTAACTAAAGAATCAATTTTACTCTTAACTTTTAAGTCCATTTATTATTATTTAGGTAATATTTTATTTTCAAAATTATTTNTTTATTATGTTATGATCCGTAAACTATATGCATTATATTATTTATCTATATTATTTTGTGTATCAGAAAATTTGTTCCAACTATAATAGAATGGGAATATATATATAATAAATACTCTAAAATTAAAATATAAATCGAACGAGGATGAGAACATGACCAATATTATTAGTAGTTTACACCTTTGTAATAACTAGTCTCCACGCTAGAGACTATTAACAAATTGGCCGGCATCCTCAACAACACAAACAGATAGACAAATTTGAAATATAGATTGCATACATACAAAACCCATCACCAAATTAAGACAAACATTTAATTTATTATATAATTATTAGAGGAGATTAAGGTTTAGCAAGGCTTGGTGCAGAAGCAACGGCGGCGGAATCCTCGGCAGTCTCCGCCGGGAAAGCCCTCTGTGTGGCAAACTGACGCGCAGTTGGTATCGCTCACGCAAGGTCCCTTGAAACGTAAGCTTTGGGACTCGCAGAACCTCGCCTCTCCCACCATTGGCCCTATCCCTATTTTTCAACGTTACATCAATTGGTTAGCAAAATACATTGTCAAATAATCTTAACATTTACCTCTACAATAGTCAATAGCTCATGCATTTCTTTTTAAAAAAATAGATTTCTTTTTCTTTTTTTGTTTTGGAAAATTTAGGACCTAATTTAAAATCATGGGGAGAAAAGGCAAATTTGGCCCTTTTTAAGTTATTCCATATAGCTTTTCAGTCGTCAGATTGGTCAAAATTTAGTGTTGATACAATAATTTGATTTCGTTCACACGTTTGGTCTGATTTATACAGGAGTTCACAATCCGTGGCGAAGCACATCATGGCAGTAATCGGTGTCGGCTTTTGGTCATTTAATTGGGATAAATTAAACCCAATTTTTTGACAAGTTTATATAAGCCAATTATCCAGACTGATTTTTTCTTTTTGAGTTTTTACCCAAAAAATGGCATCCCATACATGTTACAATACGTTAAGGAAAAGATTATTCTGAACTCATTCAATGGACATGGCTCAAGAGTCGTGTACCTAAATAATAAGCCATCCAATATGAAAACATTCAGTAGTTAGTTGGAATCATGCACGAGTTCTAAAAAATGTGTAAACTTGATATGAAAATAGTGTTTTCAAGTAGCAAAAATGCATGAATATGAGTTCAATTAGGAGGCAAGAAAACTAACCCATGAGCATGGCAAGCACGAACACTAAGAAAACATCAGCAAAACGCTCCATTTCTCACACAACGTACCAAAGTGGTGAAATTATTGTGAGCTGTTTGTGGTAATTTAAACTGGGTAGATAAGGTGCATTTATAAGGTTTCAAGGGTGGGGTGAGACATTTGGAGAGTGCATGCATGTCGGCATATTACTCATTATTTCTTTTATTCTTGCTCGGGTTTAAAAAATAATGATTTTCTTGTACATTTTTTCAGCTTTTGATTTTGATGTTGTTGGTGAATGAATTTTTTTTTTATATATCATGATTTTCCTGATATTCGTGACATTACTTTAAATTCCAATGTAAAATTTATATATGTCACTTCATCCAAAAGATCTAAATCTACTTAGTTCTTTTAATTTTTCGTAAAATAAAAATAAAAATAAAAGCAGATGCTAAAAGAAAGAAATAAAAACCATGATATGATATGACACATGGTTGCATTTTGCATGATTTGGAAAAATTAACGGGAAATTGGTCTTCAGTCTTCAGCCGTCGTTTTTTTTTGTGTTCAGTCCCTGGGTACTTTTTTAGTAGCACATTTTCACATGAAGTGTACCACATTTTCACATGAAGTGTACCACAATTTGTATGACATAGTACCACAATTTTGTGGATAAGAAATGAATCCAAAAAAATGTTTTGATTGGAGATTTTTCATCAACTTTTTCAAAAATTGAAAGTAAAATTAAATGTGGAAAAGGGATATGCCAGATCCAATTTAAGAACCCGTGAACAAATCTGTTTGCCCCATCTTTTCATTTCTGGCTGGGCTGGCCCCCAGACCATATGGGCAATCAGTAGATGTTGGTTGAATTTTCTTTTAAAAAGTAGGTATATAAATTTATACATCTAAAATAGATTAATATTTTTTTATAATAGCTAATAGTTCTAAACGTATGATAAAGTTTAGACTTGAAGATATTATATAAATACATATTCTTAAGCATGACAGGATATATGTTAATAAAACGAGAAGTTTATACTGCGTTTTTTATACAAAACTAACGTTGCTTTAACTGATAATGCGCGATTTATGCCAAAAACTAGTCATGTTTAAAAGCATGCTTGATGGATTTTTCTGTCACAGACTTGTGCAGTGAGTGAGGAGTCATGTCATTTGTGTCGGCAGAATAGAGCCAAATTAAAATAAAGAGATAAGGAGAGAGCAGAGTCAAATCAAATAAATAAACAGACCTCGAAATCCATGAAAAATTAACTAAACACAAACGCGTAATGAAGTCTTGAATTAATTTTTAACAAAATTCTTCGGATATGATTCGAATGATAAGATTCTCTTATCTCTGTGTTTGTTTAGTCTAATGTTTGATTCCAGTTCAATAATAATTAAAAATAAAAATAATCATATCATCCATATTTTACGTTTTATCGCACTCATTTATAGATTTTTATCATATCATCGATCCCAGTATCTAAAACGGTGGTAATTAGGACGAAGTCCAATTGTCAGTGTTTTTCATTGATACGGATGAACTTGTATGTTTTATCAAATTTGAATGGTTCTTCAATTTAATATTTTTATTGAGAGTTTATTAAAAATTTCATGGAAACGGAGGAACTGAATTTCCCTGCCTGCACACATGGCCTAATTTTGCTGTGGAAATAAAGTGTAAATTCAGGATTTTACTGTAAAACATAAGCTAACACTCTATATTTTATATATTGTTTTGTTGGACCATAGGTTTTGCCTTTTCTTCTTTGATAAAAAAATCGCAACATTTTAATGTAAAATTTATATCAAAATTGATTTTGTAGTTAAAAATGACTTAAGTTCTTGTTGTAGTACCAGACGGATCTTTGGGTTAATGAACCATTGTATATTGTTTTTTTTTTCTTATTTATAATTTATAATATTGAAACGTCGATTTCGGAAAAATAATCCTAGATTAAATCCCCAAAATGATAAAACTTTGGGGTAGAAAGCCTAATAGATATTGTTATTTATTGTGGCTTTTTCAACTTTGGAAGTAAATGAAAACATTTTTGAAGTAACGTAATTTTACTACAATATAATAATACTTACAAATATTTTATGTAGAAAAATCATAATTAGGTAAAATAATAATTCATTAACATCTTAATATAACGAAACAATTTAAAAAAAAAAAACTAGCTAGTAACAATGACTATGTATCATATGCATTAAATATTATATCTATTGTAGATACAAAAATTTTAATAATTTAAAATAGAATCAAAAACTCATTTTTCTTGGTACATAACTACGTTTGTAAACTTTGAATTATTTAATTGCAATTAAAAAAAGAGTTATTTAAACTTATATACACCGAAAAAATGAGTTATTTAAACTTGTAGCTCACTAATTTAGTATTATCGCGGTGAAAATAGTTTAAGGTCTTTGCGAAGATATATATTATCTTTATGCAATAATAAATAAAATATTCTTTATCATATTATTTATTTAATTATCTAGGGAAATAGATATACTTTGAAACGATCTGCTTGTATCTATTATTATAAATAGAAAAATGATTTATGTTGTATTTGACTTATTTGAGGCATGTATAGTAGTTGATGTATTTGAAAACAGATTATTGAACTCTCTACATCTAAAACTCACTTCGGATTTAATTTTTTTCACTTGTCTATAAATTAACTTAGTTTTTATTCAATAAATACTAGTACAATTTCACACACACCATTCGTGGATTATATTTTAATATTTAATATTTTTTGTATATGTAGAGATTATATTGAAACTAAAAATCTTTAGAGATTATTATTTTTATAATATTTTCTAATAATTATTTAAATATGATAATATTATCTAATTTTAAATTTATTATGTTTTCTAATAATTTTCTCTACAGTTAAGTTTGAATAAAATCGAATTATTATATTTTAGTGAATTTACTACAATAAATTTTTTTTTGGGAATATTGGACAATATATAGAATTATAAAGAAGAATATTTTTGTACACATTAAAAAACAAACCATAACACCGAAAATTAAATTATTTATAGGATATTCATGCTTAATAATAATATAGTAAAGTAATTACCTAATATGTAATATGAATAATATAGGTATTACAAAAACTAGACGGTTCACGATTCAATTTTGTACGAATCTCTGACCCGATCTAATATATGAAAAATATTATTTTATATGTCCAAATATTACTTTTCATTGTAAATATGGATTAAATTACCCGTCTCAATAATATAGATTTATGAATCTGTCTTACAATAAATTTACATTTTATGTATATAGTTATTCTTTTTTGGGAATATCCATTTTTCTCAAACTACGTGATTAATACAATATCATACAAATATGTATACAAATCACTAAAAACATGAACCTAATTTTACCAGAAGTGACAAGTAGACGTTGAGTAATCTCAAAATTTTCAGATTTTATAATTATTTGCACACACAATTTTTTCTATATCAAATTCAAAAGCCCTCATTCTTTTTTTATTTCAAAAAATTTATTACTGTAACTCATTTCTTTTAGTATAACGGTTACATCTTGTAGAATTATTTAAATCTATGCCATCCAACTTTAAAATATTTTATTGAGATATTATTCCGAAATTGTTTGTTTGTATTTTTTAATACTCTAAGGCATTATTTGGTGCGTATAATAAGGGGTGATTGATTTTTAATCATTCACTTATCATGTGTTTGGTGGACATGATTGAGATTGTGATAGGTCCGTTCAGCCCGCACCCGACCCGCACTGTATATATTATTATCCTCTTGTTGGTGGCTATATAATCATTTAGGGGAGAAGAGATGATGCTTGATTAATTTAAATTTTCTTTCAATAGCCTAAAGTTTAAAATAATTATAAATTCAAAAATTTAATAATATTTAAATATAATTTTTAATTTGATTAATATTATAAATAATTTAATTATTATTGATCATATTTTTAACCATAATATTATAATTGTTATTAACAATTATTTAATATTAAATTTATATTAATATTTTAATTGTCACAATAAATACATATTTATGTTATTATCAAATTTTAATTATTTTATATAATATTAATCAATTTTTTAGTTTTTTTTCGGAAATTGAAATTAATGAAAATTTAATAATTAATATAATATTTTAATTTTATTTATACTTTTTTAAATCAATTAATTCTAGAAATTTTATTTATTTATTCAATTATTTTAAGAATATATTATTGATTAATATATGATGAGGGCATTTTAGTAAATAATTAACAAAAATACTCAAGCAAATTAAAATCATATCAAACATCATATAATTTATCATAATGTGTTATTTATCCTTACTTTTTATTTTATAATCACTCTTATTATATATCATTTACTTATCCTATCATACGAACCAAACAGTGCCTAAATGTTTGAAAAAGAAAGAGATTATTCAATGCCATACTTGAAGTATTTGTAAAAAATGTTAGTCCTTAGAGTATCAACATATATATCAACTCCTATAAAAATGTGAGATACTCGCATGATCTTGAAGTATTTATTCCATATGATGTTGTAAAAATATTGGTCATTAGAGTATCAATATATTTATCAACTCCTATAAAAAATGTGAGAGACTCACATGATTCTGAAATATTTCTTCAATATGATGTTGTAAAAAATGTTAGTCTTTAGAATATCAACATATATATGATCTAAAGATAGATCTTTAAAATTCGTAGGAAAACACTTTTAATATAGCATATAGAAATCGAAAGCTCAATGATCATGTTACCTTTTTTTACTTTTGCTCAACCCTAGGTGAAGATTACAAATCTTCTATACTTACTATATATTAAGTTTAGGTCTAATAGAGACAAAATAAGACACCAAATTTCCTTTCCAACTTTGCTCTTATGTTAGATCAATATTACATTTTTTTTTAAATTTCAACAAACATTTTTTTTTTTTAAAATTTCATCAATTCAAATAACACTTTAGTCTCTCGATAATTTGTCAAATTTTACTTTAGTCCCTCAGTAATTAAAAAAAACTGTGCACACACGCACCAGATATACTATATATTAAGTTTGGGCCTAATAGAGACAAAATAGGACACCAAATTTTCTTTTCAACTTTGCCCTTATGTTAGCTAATATTACAAATTATTTTTTATTTCAACAAACATGTTTTTTATTTTTTTTTTAAAATTTCATCCATTCAAATAGCACTTTAGTCCATCGATAATTTATCAAATTTCACTTTAGTCTTTTAATAATTATAAAAAAAAAACTGTGCACGTACCATGTTTGCAGAATAATTAGTTATTATTAAAAATTTAAATCTGAGTTCATGAAAGCCGCAACAAAGTTTGTGGGACATAGTAAAAGTTGGACAAAATTCATTAACTCCATTTGATATTCCAAGACGACCCTTTGATTTCTTTCTTTAATTTGATATTCAAAAATCATATTTTAATTCGAAATTATCAATTTCATCCTCGAAAAGTTTTTTAAATTTTTTATGTAACATTAATTCTATGATATTATCATTTAGGATTTATTTTGTTCTTGTATTTAGATTGGGGAAGAGTTTTCAAATTAAATTAAAAGATTTAAAAAGTCAGAGACCTGAAATGATATTTCTGAGGAGTGCGTTTTAAATTCGATTAAATTTTTTTCGGGTTAAATTAAATTATCGTCAAAATTAATAATAATATATAATATCTCAATAAAAAATTATAGAATAATAATAATATATAATCATAAAAATTTGATCCAGGGCTCAATGTTTATAGTGAGCTCAAGGTCTGACTTTTATTGGTTTTAATCTTTAAAATTTTCTCTCTGCATTCAAAATTTGAGTTTCTGTTTGTGTCCCCGGGGTGTGAAAGATTGAGTCTGTAAGGTGGGTTTATGTGCCGTCTTCGATCTTTTGGTTTTTTCTTGTTGATACAGCGTTTCATGATCAGATTGATTTTCTTGGTGGTATTTTGCTTTATCTTTTGTGGGTTTGTGTTGCTTTGTTGAATTATTTTGTAGAATTTTGGTAAAGTGGTTTTCATATGTGGTTTAGTTTATATTTTGCCGCTTATCATTATTATTTTTTTTGCATATTATTGCTTCCTTTTGTATGTTCTTTGTTTTTCTTCTTGTTTCTTTGTTTTGTATGTGGATGCTTTTATATCAATTTATGTAAAGAAGTACGAAAGGATGAATAATCTGGAATCTTGTGTTGATCGTTTGAGTTTATTTCTTGATTTTGATGAAGAGATGGCTTATATTTTTATTCATGTGGCAGAAATAGACTGTTTGTTATTTTGAAAATTTCTTTAATGTGATCGATTATGTTCAGTTTTTGGTTAATTGTAAGTCAAGATTGGTTAAAGGAAGTTGGGACCGGTAATTACTCATCTTTTGGATTCTTTTTTTTCGCAGAATTCATAGTTAAGAGAGAGGATGTCTAGTGGGGGAACGCAGAGCAGTTTAAGAAAAACTCTTGGTGCACTTAAGGATTCCACCACTGTTAATTTGGCGAAAATTAATAGTGACTACAAGGTTATTATTAAAAAAAATTCATTTTAAATAGAAATTGTTACTTTTAATAATCAGGATGCCTGATATTGGTCGGGTTTTTGCTCATACAGGAAGTGGACATTGCTGTTGTTAGGGCGACAAATCACGTTGAACGCCCTGCAAAAGAGAAACACATTAGAGGTGAGCATTCATTTATAGATATTGCATATCTGCCTCTTATTTCCCGATGATTGTATTTTAAAGGAGGATTCATTTACTGATCATGGTTTGTCATTTTCAGCTGTCTTTTCTTGTGTATTGGCGACACAACCACGAGCAGATGTTGCATATTGCATACATGCTCTTGCAAGAAGGTTGTCGAAGACTCAAAATTGGGCGGTATGTGTCCATGGAAATGATTACAATCTGCATAAAGATTATCATTAATCTCGGTTTTTGTTTAATATATTATCATGTTTCGTTCTCTATCCTTTTTTAACAGTTCAATTTTGGTATAGCTGTTGAACTAAGTACGAGAGTTGGTTGTATGATTTTGCTTCTACCATGCAGCGGCTGCTGCTTCTTGTCATAACGTTAATGGGGAAACTTTAAGAAGTTTTAACCTAAAAACTCTGATATAACGGGAAAGATATGATCATTTTTCAAGAGCTCAAATTTCTTTCAAAAGATTATTGGGAAAACATGGGAAAGTTGGGGCATCTCACCTTCATGCATCGTAAATTCAATCGTCCAAGCAAAACACGTAGGCGGAGAATGCATGTGACGCATAGATTCTCAACCTTTGTTTCACTTAGCATGGATTTGAACTAGTGTTTTTTTTTTTATAAAAAGAAGAAAACAATTCAACCCATACACATCCGAGATTACATGAATATTTAACTTTCTAGAAAACTACAGCTATTCCACTAAGCTATTTGGTTGGCCAGTGGCCACTCCATGAAACATCTTTTCGTGTTACACTTTCTAAGAAATGCTTCTACTCATTGTGTATTTAGTGGAGAATAGTGATGCAGCTAAGCAAAGGGTGCTCTTGTTTTGTGGGTTTAGATCTACCATATTGGTAGTTATGAAGGTTTATATGAACTATAAATGATTAAGGAGCCCAGTATCATTTATTTTTAATATCTTTGATTCTTTATTTAGTTGTACGGCTATATGTATTTGTATATATCCGTGCACATATACATTCTATTTCAAATTTTGAGAAACGAAATTATTATTGAGCTTCCACAGAATGCTCTTGAACATGTTATTCTCTATCTTAGTCTCGCTGAGCTTGTTTTGCAGGTGGCCTTAAAAACTTTGATTGTTATTCATCGTGCACTAAGGGAAGTGGATCCTACATTCCAGGAAGAAGTTATCAATTATGGTCGGAGCAGAGGCCACATTCTTAACTTAGCAAATTTCAAGGATGACTCCAGTCCAAATGGTACGTGTTTTATTTTGGATTAGTCCTTCAGAGGTACACAAAATAATTAGTTAATAATGAAATGCATATGCATCACTTGGCCAGCCTGGGACTATTCTGCTTGGGTCCGGTGCTATACATTATATTTGGAGGAGAGGCTGGAGTGTTTTAGAATACTGAAATATGATCTAGAGGCTGATCATCTGGTGAGATATATATCCCTTTCTCTCGTTTTATTTTATTTTATTTTACATTCACTGTATTTTTTATGTTCGTGGCGTGTTTTTTTTTTGTTGTTAACTTCAAGAAAATCTCTCTGCTTGAAATTGATTTAATATCTATATTTCTATCACATTAGAATAAGTTGAAGCCTCCGATTATTATTAAGGCCAAGTACTGGTACGAGTTAGAATATGTGCTTTATGGAGGCCAGTGCCGATTACAGAATTTTGTAATTGATGATTTTTTTCCGAACTTTAATCTTAATCTCGTTGTGTCTAAACCAGTGAGGCATGAAAACAAATATTTTTTTGTAATTTGTTTTTTTGATTACCACTAAATGCAAGTATTATTTCAGAGAACCAAAGATCTGGACACACCAGAGTTGCTCGAGCATCTACCGTCTTTGCAGCAACTTCTCTTTCGTGTGCTCAGCTGCCAGGTAAATTAATATTTTATTTTTTTCTGAATGTTACTTATTAACATTGGTTTTCAGGGTCCGTTCCATGACCTTGGTTTGATATGTGGCCTATCAGATAGTTGAACTTGTCTGTTGTTGATGTCATGCAGCCACAAGGAGCAGCAATTCATAATAATGTCATTCACTTGGCCCTTGCAATGGTACATTAAGTTATATTTTATGTTTATGTTCAGAATAACTAGCTTGCAGCGGACATTGCTATGTGTTATATCTAATGTTTTATTATTTTTAGGTTGCTTCAGAAAGTATTAAAATTTACAATGCCATTAGTGATGGTACTGTTAATTTGGTAGACAAGGTACCCTTGTGAACTCTGCTTTTTCTGACTTTCTCCGAGTACTCTATTACTTAAATTCCGACGACTTAATTTCTGATAGTTCTTTGAGATGCAAAGGTCTGATGCTCTCAAGGCTTTGGATATATACAGGAGAGCTAGTGTGCAGGTACAACCATCAAACAAAATATAACTTGGTTGGTATTTTTTCTTTTAGGAATCTCTCTAGAAAATAATTTAGGCATGATATATTTAATTTTATCACGATTATCTCTAGGCTGAAAGATTGTCCGAATTCTATGAAGTATGTAAAAACCTTGATGTTCAACGGGGAGAAAGATACATAAAAATTGAACAGGTTTGACTTCTTAGTTACTATTTTGTTATTCTTGTCATTCGTTATGACCTGTATATGTATCTCATTTCATTGTTTCGTGATGTGTTGTATAGCCCCCTGCATCGTTTCTTCAAGCCATGGAGGAGTTTGTGAGAGAGGCGCCACGTTCTTCTGCAGTTCGCAAGGGTCTGGTATGTTAGCCTAACTCAACAATCTTTGAACTTTTTCATGTTGGGACATAGTATTCAATTGGGATGTCAATTTATATTTTTTGGAGACCGACTAGACGAATGTCTTATTTTTTTGTTATACATTTTATTTTTATTAATATTAATTAATTTCTTTTTTGTCAAAAAAAATTATTATCCATCACTCAACATCCATCTTTGCATCTGTTAATCGGAGAGTGTGAAATGGTTTTCTAGCAAACATTTCCCAATCATATTCATATGGTAAAAGGTAAAATGCGAAGTACTTGCTTAGTGCTCACAGTCCACATTGTTGTATCTCGTTTGCAAGTCTAAACTCATGTGAGCATAGTTCGTGATACAACTTGTTCGTAAAATCTTGTTTTGTGGAGAAGTTCTATGACATGTTAAAGCTGTCCCATTGCTTGAATTGATATATTTCTCTGGAAAGATCGTTGGCAAATATATTTTACAATTGTTAAAATTAATTGTGCCCAATGAAACAGGCTGATGATAAGCCCAAGGAAATCTTAGCGATAGAATATAAAAAGAGTCCAGTGGTGAAAGAAGAGTGTCCACCGTCCCCACCTCCACCAGAACCGGTAAAAGTAATAGAACCGGTAAAAGCTGAAGCTCCAGCTGCTGAACCGCCAGATTTGCTTGTATGTGATAAGATATAGGAGAAGAACCTGAATCTATTTTTTCACGATTAGTTCGGAGATACCTGTTTTAAGAGATGCAAGCCTTTACCAATCACCACATTTGTCTTTGGTACAGGGTCTGAATGATCCTGTTCCCGCTGCAACAGAGTTAGACCAGAAGAATGCTTTGGCATTAGCCATTGTACCAGTTGGTGAGATTTTTTCAAATTGAACTGTTCGTGTGGTCTTTTCTGGAGTCCTTTTGTTGTATTCTGGTGAAAAACTTTTGAGAAAATGTTTTATGGGAATAGGATGTATGTTTGGTATATGATTACGTTTTATTGTAAATGGCAAATGTTTCTAGAAATTATCCCAAAGTGCTGGCCATCACAACATAATATTATAAATCATCAATATCTAGTATGTTATGTTAAAATATGATAATGTAGTATCTTGATAAATGGTGAAAGTAAGTTATTGCGTTGGAAGATTTGAAAATTCAAAAACAAAATTAAAATAAGAAATCTTTTTTATTCATGGGATCGAAAAACAGGTTTCAGATATGGACACCAATCAAGGTTTATATGTTTCTGAATGTTGTGGATATAAATGATGGCTTCGTTGATGATGTAGGTTCTCCCGCACAACCAGCTTCCAATGGACCAAACTTGGCAAATGGAACTACAGGCTGGGAGTTGGCACTCGTTACTGCTCCAAGCTCCAATGAGAGCACTGCCGCCTCTAGTAAATTGGTATCAGTCAAATCTGCACTTGATGTTTTTTTGTTACTTCACCGATAAAATTTTAAATTTTTTGTTTTCAAACTGCACTTATGAGAGCCCCTTTTCATGTTTTCCTCTCATGTTGACAAAGGCTGGAGGGCTAGACAAACTTACATTAGATAGCCTGTATGACGATGCAATCAGAAGAAATAACCAGCAGAATGTGAGTTACAATCCATGGGATCAAGCTCCAATGACCAACTCTATGATCCCACAAGTCGCACACGATCCATTCTATGCCTCCAACGCAGTTGCTGCGCCAAATTTTGTTCAGATCGGGGCTATGGCGAATCAGCAACAATCTTTTATGTATTATCCACAACAACAAATGATGTTTATGGGACAACGACCACCACCTTTGATGATTATGGGACAACAACCACCCATGAATCCGTTTGGAAATGCCCATACTGCCAGCGGCCACTCCTACGGCTTAGGTATGGCAGTTCAAGCCAACAATCCATATTCCGGCCTCATTTAAATACGAGAAAAATATTTTCTCATCGGAAATACTCGGTGACAAAATACAAACAAGGTTAGGCTTGGGTGACATTTTGGTCCGATATGTGAATCAAGGTTCATTTATGTAATCACATGTTGTGCATTTGAAGTAGATAGATGAAATTCATTGTGTAATAATTAAGTGTGCCATAATTTTTGTCTGCGTCAGAGAAGTGGAAATAAACATTTTTGGGCTTCCATTATTCTTGGTTACTTTCTTCGGTTGAGCAAGAAATTCTTGCATGTTGTAAACTTATTCTTATTTTTTTTTTAAAAAAAAATTCAATAGCAAAACTTCTGTCAGCGTAAATTGATTGTGTATCGTCGAATAAAATTTGTCAAGTGATTGTTTAATAATTTCAAAAAAAAATATGTTATTTAAACTTTGTTGTTAACAAGTTGTACTAATTTTTTTTTTTTTTTTTTTTTTTTTTTTTTTTCTCCAGTGTCTTTATTTTATGATTAAATATATTGATATAGACGTTAAAAAAAATAATCGCTTCTTAATTTTTTTTATATTTTATGGTTTTTTTTTCTTAGCTAGAATAAAAGTTTGTCCTAATTGATTTCAGACTCAAAATCTCGTCTTAAATTTGTGACGATGTGCTTAGACGGCATAAGCCACCATTTGTTTTCTTTTTTGATATAAGGTAGTGTTGGATGCAAAAAATTTATATTTTCTAATTTTGTCCATATACATTATAAGCTTGTGAAAAGGAGGCCATCAGTTTATTATCATAACCAAGAATATAGATATTTTTTTTTTTAAAAAAAACAAGAATATAAAAAATCGTAAAACATGACTAATGGTCACAGTGATGAAACATGAAATGTCACAAGCTTATGCATAAAACAATTTATCTAATTGTTAATATAATTTTAATAATCTCGAGCTAAACAAAAGACAATCATTTATCAATTTAATAAATTTAAGGTTACTTGAATGAATTTTCCTCGGGAAGACTTTCAGAATGTTTGATTAAACACAATTAGTTGTTGTAATATTAATACTGAGAGAAAGGTCATGTTTATTTATTATTATTATTATTTTTTCATATCAAGTGTTTTTAAAGTTAATCATGACTTTGCTAGTTTTTGTACCTACTTTTAATAAAATTGTTACATTTTCCTCTGAAATGAGATTCATAGTTAGTGTTTTTCGGATGTGCATTGAATAAACTCGAATATTTACAATAATCTATAAAGCACATACTATAAATAAAACACGAAAAAGATCATTTATGACATATACATTTAAAACCTTGAATTGAACAAATTTTGATAAGATTCGAATTTAAAACTTTAATCCCAAACTTCACACATTTAACCAACTCAACTTTCCCTCTCTCCAAATTGTTGTATTCTATCCATACTTCATACTTCAATGCTTTGATTTTGCTATTAATCAAGTAAATACATAGTTATATATAGTATATATAACAAAATTAATCAGCAAGCACATCTTTAATATAAAATTCCAAAAGCACAATTATTATTATTTTTATCNTTTTGAAAGTTAATTTGGGTATAAGATTTAGTTCCAATAGAACGTATATAATGGGGGACAATATCAAAACCCTAGACACAATTTTGGGGGAAAAAGATGTCATCTTGGATTCCTTCACTTTTCAATCCCAATCATAGTCGCGATCACGATCCCGATTGCGATAATCCCACGTCCCCCACATCTTCTTCGCCCAGCCGGACGCCCAGAGCCGCTGCTTCCGGCGTGAAGGATGATCTCTCCGCTGTGTTCCGCGGTGTCGCCGCCTTTCTTGCTCCCAGGGAAGGGAGTTCAAGTTCGGCCGTCTCTTCTTCTTCTTCGGATGCTATTACCGGGATTAAGAATGATTTGGCGGAAATTCAGGGCTCCTTTAAATCGGGCCTCTCGTTAATTTCCTCCAAGCTCACCTCCAATTTCTTGCTGTTCAAAGGACAACTCGATGATGATGATGCTGACGAAATGGAAGAGGAGGATGAGGATGAGGATGAGGATGCAGTGGGAATTACAGAAGAAGTGGTGGATTTTGTAAGGAAACTATCTACACGGCCAGAATTGTGGATTGATTTTCCTCTCTCTTTAGCAGATGGTATTAATCATGCAAATTTTAGTTTTTTTTTCTCATTTCGATTTTACTCTTTACACAATTAAATGTTGTGAAGCTGTTGTGATGTATGTTTGAACACTGGTAGCACACTCGTAGTGTAGTTAGTATTTAATAAGTTCGTTTTTCAGAGGATCAACTTTAAGCGATACTAGTTGTAGGCTTTTAGTAATTATGGTGAAGGCAGTTTGAATTTGTGTTTTCATATTGGAAAGCCGTGACATTGTTTTGCCACTGCGTGGCATGATGAAGTCAGAATTTTCAATTTTAGAGGATTGAAAACACTTTAATGTAACTAAATAATTATTGAGATTATTGAAATGTCTGGACTCTGGAGTTGAGTGGAAGATACTTCCTTATGACAATCGTAGTTATTAAGGGTATTTGGTGTGCCAAGGTCTTTGGAGCTGGTTTCAAAGGTTAGGTGAACAGAAGGATAAAATTGCTATATTTCGAATAATTTTGAACAATTTCAAACATAAGGTGGAAACAATATACATCATTAATAGATATAAACATTGAGTTATAAATCCCAAATTAAGTTACGAAATAATAAATTTATACATTAAAGTCAATATCCGTAAATCTGAAATTAATTGTAGAAAGGTATTTATTGAGTATGCCTTTTCTACCTTTCAATGTAGGCGGAGTCGATGATTTCAGAAAGTGAACATAGTATTCTTATGAAACTAAAACAGATAATAACTGTGTTTTATGATTGTTTCGTGCTAGTAATTATTAGTAGCTCAAACCTTTCCTCGTGGTCTAGTGATATGTGTAAGCAGTATTGTCTCAACTTATAAACTAGTTATGGACAAATGAGGAGAAAGAAATAATTTTCTTGGGCAGAGAGTGCAGCCTGTTCAAATGCTTGTAAAATGAACAGTGTATGACATCCAAACTCTTTCCAATAGATTGAACTCTAGATATAAACACTGCTTCGCAATTCTTGGGTTTTAGGAACTGCCAAAGTCATTAATGTGGCCAACATACTCTTTAGACCAGCGGATATCTACATTTACATTTCTTTGGCATATTTTCTGATATTTTTGTTTGCGAATTAAAAATAATTGCATTTTGGCTGGTAATAGTACTACAATAGTGTTGTGTAGAATCCATGATCATCAGTGCAAATAATTTTATCTCGAGGATAGCGTATCAGTTGGTCCTGAACTTTGGAATATTCTGTTGCAGACTTTGATATGTCAGACTATCAAAGAGACCATGCTGCTAATATCGACTATTTGGTGCCTGAGCTTGTGAGACTACGGCAGAAGATCTCCAGTCAAATTACCGAAGGGAAATTTTGGCTTATCTATTTTATTTTATTGTTTCCCAGGTTAAGTGAAGAAGATTTGAAGCTTCTTTCAGCCCCACAGGCAAGGCTTCTTTGTCCAACATTTTTCTGTAGATTTTCCTTTCATGCATCTTGAGAAGCTATAAAATAAGCAATGAAAGAGGTACTTACGCTTGATATGGAGATTTCTTATATCATATCTTCGTGCGTCTAACTTATAAGAAATACAAGATCCACACCTTTTCAGCTATTGAAATTTGTCTTGAAGAAAAGTATGTTTATACTATGAAGGTAAAGTCGATAATTGTTTTACATTATATACCATTATGGTAAATTCTCTTTTTATGCTCCCTTAAAATACTGCTCTCGAGTCTCTTCTATCAGATTCTTGACATTGTTGGACATAATCAGATAATGACTTTTCATTTTATAGTATAATCACACATGGAAAAACCACCTGAATCTAATTTACTTCGTCTTCCCCCTCTCTCTTGATATATATATATATATATATATTAAATTCCCTTAATATGAAACATTAATGAGATTCATGCCAATTGCTGTTGTTTCCTTTCATTTGTTGAGGATGTCGAGGATAGTTGACTTTTCCTTTTTCTTTCTTTGCAATTTTCTTCCTGTTTTTAATTTTAGTTTTGCAAAACATACAACAAATTTGTTTTCTATTGTTAAAAGACGATTCCAGCATTTCTTGCTTATTTACATGCATTTGTCATCATGAACGAGTTGCAAATCCGTGTACGCTAATATTTAGTTCCCTGCAGGTCGTTGAAGCTAGGGAGACACTCTTAAAGAAACTGCAGAATAAAAGTAACACGATGCAAGAAACATCTGAAAACCACTCTGAGAATTCTGAGACTAACCGTGACGTTGATCATGGGCATGTCTCGGAAGGGGATGAAAGCGACACGCAGCACAAGAGCACGTCATCTGAGATTGTGAGTGCAAAAAAACCGATGGATAACACGGCACCTGAGTCCAATATTTCTGAAGAAGAAAAAGGTTCACGCACATCTGTTGATGCTCGGAAACAATCTGAAAACGAGGATATTTCATTTAGTGATTTGGAAGATGACGACAACGACCTATCAGAAAAGAATTTGGGATCTAGAGTATTGAATGACGACAAAGGCGAAGCCAATGAATGGATTCAACTAAATGAGAACATGGGAGGTCGGGGTGCTAAAAAAAAGGCAGGACACTCTGCTTTACGAGATAAAGAATCAGAGAGTGAGGATTCAAATGATTGGCTTGCCGTTGATGATAATGATTTTGACAATTTGGGGGCAGTCTGAACCTTCCTTTAAGTTATGTATATTCTATTCATTTTTTCCCATTTTATTTTCTTCCGGTCAATTTTAGATATTCATCAAGGGTGAAATTGTTCATTAGAAATAAATTGGTGTGAATATTCTCTTCTATGGCCCTGTTCTAAATACTTTACCAGTAATTTACCTCTACAATATATTTAGTTTCAATTATTTATTTAATATGTTATAAGTATATATAGTCAAAATAAATTTTTCTTCAATGCTATGCCATTATGCAATTCTTTTTCTCATATATACATAAATATATTTACTATTACTTGATTAACAAGAGTTATTTATTATGATTTCCATTCTCTTTGGCGTGAGTTTTCTGTGTTTCCTGATCATATATGCACGTATTAATCTTTCCAGTAACTTCTCAAAAATATTAATTCCTCTGATTAAGGTATGAAGAATGCTTGATATGATGGTGTGACTTTTAGTGGCTAAGTCTAGCTAATTTATATACATTAATTAGTTTAAACTATATGTTTTTCATGTACGTATACTTTGAGATATTAAAACTTAGTATTAATCTAACCACTCTATACTGTTCTTATTTCATTTTAATAGATTCGTTTTTATTACTAAATTATGGAATTTTCTTTTTAGACCCGTACCAAACGATCCTCAATCGCTAGCTAACATTGAATTTTTGAAGAATTTTTTCGATCATTCCTTCACTAATAATTTCAACATTCTTAATATAAAGTTTATTATTGACGCTTGAACAAGTTGGACATCCAGAAAATAAACAAATCTGTAACATTATTTTGTAATTTCTACCTTACAACTTTTTACAAGTACATATGTCTTGCTTTATTGAATAACGTGAATATAATAGTAATCACAAGGACCACAAATGTAAGAGTATGCGTAGTCACAAAAATCAGCATCACCACAGCTTAAATATTCAGGATTCCATGGGCTGTGTGATATATGCTTGATGGTGGTCGGAACGGCGACACACTCTATCTACATCAATGAAACTCTCGTAAAATTTATATCCAAATCCATTGCATCTTTTTCGACACCTTACACAAGTAGACATGGAACAAAAACCCCTTGATTTGGAGAAAAATTCCAATTGGGTTTTAGAAAAAGAGTCCTCTACAGTTGGGGGTAAATTTGCACAAATCACATGACTGAGATTGTTGCAAGTATCATGTAAGAGGAGGTGAAATAATGGGTTGAATACATGCATTGAACACTAGTTCACTATCACTCTCTAAGTCCAAGAAGAATGATCACTGTGGTATTTCTCTATGTTCCCTTTTGTTCTCTCCCGCATGCATCACAGACCAAGGAAGCTTCCCTTGCAAAGGGTCACCAATGAGTGTTCATGATGAACGATGTGTTTTATGTTGATCGAAAGCACATTGGCAGTGGAGATAAAATGTTTCAAGTAACCGATTCGAGCATTCGTAAGTAAACTTGGTGCATAATTTTTCACAGTTCTCACGTACATTTGCAATTTTCATGTAGTGGTTCACGGTTCGATGATCGAATCAACTGTACGCATGGCTGGTGCAAGAAAAAATTGCAATCTTTGCTACATCTACTCGACAATAATGCCTCAATAGTTATAGGAAAAATGGGACAAGTAATTAGAAAACAATTGGATCAAGTAAGGTTATCTGGGAAAGTCGTGCGGTTGAGTGTAATATCGGAACCATAATCTTAGTAAATATATAATATTCTTGAACTTTTTGACTTTTACTATGTTTCGGCCTTAAAGAGTGACATTCAAGCTTCCCAAAGTTGAAATTTAAATTGAAATAGTTGATGATAAATTGATAATGATTCTGATAACTTATGGACTATCTGACCTTTAAGTTACGTATATATTTATTTATTATATTTTATTTTCTTTGTTATAATTGGCTATGTTAATTATCTCACCGAGGGTAAAATATTCATTAGAAATAATTTGGCGTGAATATTATGTCCTGTGGCCTAGTAAAAAATAAATTGCTTTTATATTTTCGTTTTATTTTTTGAGCGATTTGAGTAGAATATGGACATAATGTGAATATTATGTCTTGTGGTGATGCTGATTTTCGGGTATGTCGAAAATTAAAAATGACCTTGGCTCCACGAGTTTTTTGAAAAATGATCTTCATCTCACTAAAAGCACATGATCAAATATCAAATTTCCCATCTTATTACCATGCATTCTACATCGGTGATAAAGGAACAAGAAAAGAGATGAAGAAAAGATTATAAACTGGCATTAAAAAAAAGTACACATGAATACATGATTGCATTAGATCAGGTTAATAGTTTACCATTTTCTTCGCTAGAAATTTGTCACGCGCGCATCGAAAATGGATCCAAAAGTCACACATGGAGCAATGAAAAGCCATATCATCTATGAAACCTTGAATCATAGCCTGACAATAGCCACACCTTTGACTTCCCATGGTAAGCATGCGAGTCAGAGCCACGGGATGATCATGAACATGTCTTGGTAGATCAATTTTCCTTCCAAACTTGATCTTCGACAATTTCCCAGTCGAAGGAATGCAGTTGACATGAAATGATTGATCACATTTCCCACAATAATAAAACCAGAACTTTGGATTGACGTCTTCTTCGCAAAACTCACATAAATAATGTCGTTGCTTTTCTTCGTCTTCTTTGTGTGGAATTTGAAGTATAGGGTCGTAAATGAGGTCAAGAGGATGTTCATCAAATTTGTGCTCAGCTGTTTTCGGTAGAAAGGCACAAGAGACGTGAATATAGTAATCACAAAGACTGCAAATGTAAGAGTACGCGTAGTAACTAAAATCAGCACCATCACAGCATAAATATTTAGCATGCCATGGGACTGTTAAAGCAAGAAGGTGTGGGCTGTGTGATATATGCTTGATGGTGGTTGGGGCAGCGACACACTCCGCATCAATTAAAGCCCACCTGTCTTCTCTATATCCAGATCCATTACATCTTTTTTCACAAATCTCACAAGAAAATATGGAACAAAAATCCGTTGATTCCGAGAAAAAGTCCAGAGGTTTGTTCCTGAAATAGCCCTCCACAGTTAGGGGTAAATTCGCACAAATTTGATGGAGGAGAAAATCACACCGAGATTGTGGGCAACTATAATGTGAAAGATGAGGTGAAATTATGGGTTGAATACATGCATTGCACACTAGTTGATTATCACTCTCTCCGTTCCAAGAAGAATGTTCACTGTGGTATTTCTCTATCTTGGATTCCCCTCCATCTTTGATTTCACTATCCTCTCTGCTTTCGATTAACGTACGTATTATCAAACTTGGAAATGTATCCAGATTTCTAGGAAGAATGGATCCTTGAACTATCGCTGTAAAAATATATAATAAAATGTAGAGATGTCAAAAGAAGTTGTAATATTCCACAATCCCAACCAAAGTAGATTGAAACATAAAGCATGAAAGGAGGTTTTACCTGGCTCCTCTAATTCTGATGCTGCACAATTTAGATGAGCCCCAGAATCACATAATTGACAAATATATGCACCGAAGCTCAAAGATATCTTATTTTTACAAATGAGACAATTCTTATCGCTAAGATAAGACTTAGAAAGAGAATAATTTAGAGCGAGAAGATGACGATGATGATTTATCTTTGCAACAGTGGGCAATAAGCAACAATCCTGATGAATATGGAAACTACATTTTGGACAAGAGAAAAATATCCCCTTTTTTTCTCTCCCACATGCATCACATAACAAGGAAGCTTCCTTGCAAAGGGCCACCAATGAGTGCTCATGATGACTGATGTGTTTTATGTTGATCTCCAAAGGAAAAGCACATTGGCAGTGGAGGTAAAACGGTGGACTAAACCAATGCAAGCATTCGTAAGTAAACTTAGTGCATGATTTCCCACATTTCTCACATTTGCAATTTTCATTTAGTGGCTGTGCTAGTAATTTAAGATCATAGAAATCTGAACCAAACATCCGTTTTAATGATGGGATCAATTGTGAACATGGTCGGTGCAAGAAAAAATTGCAATCTTTGCTACATCTATAAGAAGGAGCCGACAATAATGGCACCCCACACGCACTGCAAAGACTCCTGGGATTTTCATCTTCGGTGTAAATCAATGGATGGTCGTGGCTAAAATGTGGAATCTCCTCTCTGTCGGCCGATATTGTGTTGACGTGTGCAGACATCATATGATTATTTCTCAGTAGCGAATAGACTCTACAAAATAATATCGTGTTATATAATAAAAGAAAAATGAAATAATATTGTAGTATCGATTAATGCGATTCACATACGTACAATGTTTAGATATTTATAGGAAATAGAATCAAACAAATTAAAGCAATTAGATATGGCACAAGAACAAGCAAGGTATCTGGAAAAGTTGTTTGGTCGAGTGTAATGTGCGCATAGCATAATTTTATAAAGTAAAATGTTTTGAATATTATTTTTTCTTTTAATATGTTGTAGCCCGAAATTACCAGTGTTCTAAAAAATCCGCTTAAGCCCTGCTTAAGCTTGAAGCTCGGCAAAAACGCCCCGTTTCGGAGAAAACGGAAAAAAGCGATCAAAGTGTAGTTTGATCGAATTAAGCGTGATTAAAGCGTTTAATTAAGCGTACTAAATCACAATTAATCACATCTATTAATTTTTTAATTTTTTAATTTTGAATTTATGTCTTTTTATTTTAAAATAATAAATTAAGTTTATAATTTAGATGTTTATTTTTTAATTTTAATTATGAATAAGCGTGTCTGATAATGATTTGACAAATATTTAACATTTTTAATGTGGTCTAGTTGCAAAAACAAATAAAGATTGTAATTTTGAGATTTTTATGCTTCTATAAATATGAGAATTAATGCATCAGACTTAAATTTATCATATTTATGTATTATTTTATCTATTTATTGGTTTGAGATAATTACATTACACTAAAGATAAAAAACGCTTTTTCACGCTTAAGCCTGTGCTAATCTCGCTTAAGCCTGGTGCTCGACATCCGCGCTTCAGGGTGCTTCACGCTTTTTAGAACTTTGGAAATTATTAGAGAAAGTAAGGTACATATCAGGAAAGTTGTGCGGTTGAGTGTAACATCGGGAAGCATATAATCTTAGTAAGTATTATATTCTTGAGCCTTTTACTTTTACTTTCACTATGCTTCAGCATTAAAGAGTGATATTCAAGCTTCCCAAAGTTGAGATTTAGAGAAATAGTTTATAAAATTGATACTGATTTTGATAACTTATGGACAATCAGACCTTTAAGTTATGCATATATATTTTGTTATATTTTCTTTGTTATAATTGGATACGGAAAACTATTAATTAGATATAAATTGGTGCGAATATTATCTCCTGTAGCTAGTTAAAAAATAAATTGTTTTTCTATTTTTTTCCTTTTGTTTTTTAGTAGTAGGTAGATCCCACTTTGTATTCGACAAATTTTATACTTTTAAATAATAAGAATAATATTTTGAATTTTTATTTTTAATATTGGGATATATTTTTCATCTGCACACTCATTTCTTTTAGGGTTATTTATATTTATTTATTAGGACATGAGAAGAAAATAAGTGTATATAGATATGTATTTCTTTTTTATAACAAAGAAATATATGTATTTTTAAAAAGAAATATATGTACGTATTTCGATTGTACGAAAAGTTAAATAAAACATGCAATAAAGAGGCATCTCTGCTTAATTTACTTCTTTTTCCCTGCAAAGGGCATTATTAGTGGCATATATCTTTGTTTTAATTTGCTTTTACATAAAAATTTCCATTGAAAAGAAAAATAAGTGCATGATATATATCTCAAGTACTTTGAAAAGAGAGGATTATTGTCAAAGTAAGTAATATATTAACACAAAAACTGATTTGAAATGGTTTCACTGGTCAATTTTGCAAGACAGATATTCTATTTAGGTAAATTTGACCTGTCTCATGAATAAATATTCATAAGACCGTCTCACAATAGATTAATAGTTTAATACATACATTTACCCCAAGTTAGCCAAAGAAAATGAATTGAGACGAGACATTGATATTATAACTTTTATTTTTTTCATATCGATATATTCTTAGTTTTTTGGCTCAATGGCATACCAGGATTTTATTATGAGGCTAAATTTGTGAGTTTAAAAATTTATTAATAAAAATAGATGAATAAATATATTCTTTATATCATGATTATATATTTAAATCTTGTAATTTTTATATTTTTAATCTTTCTAAATTTTTTAAATAGCAATCTTGCTAATAATGTTAAACGAACTAACTTTTATAATATTAGTATTCCAACTTTGATAATATATTAGATTATATTTAATAACTAAATTATGTTTTGAAAAACAATTGTGCGAATGTTTGCTTGGCGAATGAATAATTTCTCGTTAGTTTTGTAAATATCTTGAAGGGTTAGCTTATTAACTAATATAATTTTGTTAATATAATTCACCAATGGTTACTTCGAAGATTTCGAATTTCGGTGTGATGTATCGTCAATAATTTCGTTTATAGAATCGACGAAGTAAAATACTATTTTATATTTTACATGTTAAAAAATACGGGCTTTACTTTAATTTTTAAATTACATTTAACTTCATAATTTCTTATTTGATGAAGTGATATGGTTAAAAATTAAAATTTTAATTTTTAAATACCGAAATATTAGGTTTAGTAAGATGAACCGATTAAATAGTCCTAGTTTTATTTCTCAAAAACACATAATTGTAAATCTAACTTATATTCCACAAACACTCCAATAAGACCTTCTCACATATAAACCTTGTGAGATGGATCTTCAATTTGATCCGACTAATGAAAAATATTATTTTTTATATCAAAATTAATATTTATTATTCTAAATATAGATCAGATCAACTCGTATCACGAATATATATTTGTGAAACCGTCTCATGCATAAAAGTCTTACTCTTTATATTTATTATCTGCCACACTATATAATGACTGAATTCAAAATATTTTCTAGCACAATTTAAAATATTCATAAACTTATTCATCCATACTTGTCTAGTTTAAGAAGGGAAATGTTTCTTAATTACACTCCAAAAAGTGTTAATAAGACTCCATTTTATTTCATTAGTCAATTATTAGACAAATATTTCCTTCCATTAACTTTTCTTATGTTGTAGAATTTTGATTTATTTTCAAGTTATTTTTAAAAAAACAACTAAAAATTAATATTTTAAAAAATTACTATATTTTTTTTACCATACACAAATAAAATAAAAATGTATCCCAAGTTTTAGTAGGGATTCATAAAGTTTTGGAAACTTGTTTCTACAGAATACATAAAATATTGAGGTGTAGAAAATTTCGATTTACCAAAATTTTATTACTCTTAGACAACAAATAAAATATATATATTTATATTATATTATTTAAAACTTTTGTTTTAAGGAGATTTTTTTTATTTTGTAATCTTTATTTTAAAACTTTAATATGTTTGTCATATTAAAATTTAAATAAAAAAAAAATTAATTAATATATTTAAAATACTTAGATACCAATATATGTCAACTTAAGCAAACTACGGTTCAAACTTAACTTGATTCAATTAACTAATGAAATTAAATCAAATTTATATGTCATATCAAACTTTAATTTGTATTTTGAATTAAAGTAATTAAGAATGAGTTTATTATTTTTTTTATTATATAAGATAAAAATTATGATTTAATCTTAAAATATAATTATTATAATAGTTAATGTAAAAAATAATGTATGGTAGGTTTTAATCATTAACTAAAATTTAGGAAGAGTAATATCGACAGATAATTAGATAAAATGATAAGTTGAAATGTAATAAAAAAAAAAATTAAAGAGTTTAAATAACATTATCCGTTTAAAAAATCCCAAATTAAAAACATAGATGTACATATAGATAGGGGTAATGGGGACCACATAGGCTCACCCTGCTTTGGTCCAAATTGAGATTTACAATTTTATTATGATATGTTAGTAGGTTTTGGATTTTATCCATGTAATTCGTTAAAATTTGGTTTTCATAAAGTAAGTTGAGTTTTTTTTTTTATTCTTTTTTGCTCGAAACTACTAAATCTAATGAATATGTTTTATTTGACATTGATTTTCTTATACGTGATGCATATGACGAGAATTAAACTCATATTACTCAATTAAAATTCATCACATAAAAATAAAGAATAAAACAAAACGACCAACTATATTCAAAATTAGAGAAAAAATGTGTTCTTTCCCATTATTTTTGTTTACGTATATTTAATGTGTGTAATATAAACTGTATTTTTGTCATACGAGTCATGTATGAGAGTATGTAACCATGTCAAATAAGTGATATCCGGTAGATTTAGTGGTTTCGGGCAAAAAATGACAAAAAAAAAAATCCAAGTTATTGGATGAAAACAATATTTTGACAAGTTAAAAAGACTAAAACTCAAAACATATAAACTTACCATATTAAATTTACAATTTTCTCAAAATTAATTTAAGACAAAGTTTAATAAAATTTACTGTGTAAAAGTTATCCGACTTGTGTCTGACCGACCTATTTACAAAACTGAGATAACATCTAAGGATCACTACTGAAATAATAACTGCGGAACCAAACAACGTGTTTTAAGATACTAAAATTAATTTACATACGTTATTAATTGAAATGTCTATACATATATAATTAAAAATGCAGGTCACTCAATATTTGAATTAGGGAGGAATAATTTTATTTCAATTTCAATTTTAATTTTCTAGAATGCTTAATTAGTACTATCATTAGTCATGAATTTAGTAAGTGAATATAATATAAATTTAAATTAATAAACAAAAGAATGAGAATTAATTATATTTGAAGAAATTAATAATCAATGTTATAGATATCATAAGTTTATGATGTACTTAGGTTGATGCGATAAAATAGGAAATACGGAATTATATTGATATTACTGAATCCATTTGATAAAATAATTAAAAAACAATTGATCAATATTGTCACGTCCGATGTCGAGACATGAACACTCGTATTTTCGAAAGCCATAAATAAATAAATA